>NW_025767679.1:2140000-2370983 GCF_003918875.1 Haliotis rubra
ATATCAGCATTGGGACTGCTGGGGCAGTGTTTCGTTTCCCTTGTTTTTACAGGTATTTCATCTGGAAAGAGGTCAGTGAGGTCTGATCAGTAAAATGAATCCTCACATTAAAAACCGAAATTGTGACCAATGTGGCTGCTTGCAGACATGGTAGATCTGTGATATAACTGTTGTAGTGAGTGAGTTGGGTTTTATGCTGCTGTAGCAATATTCCAGCAATATGACAACAGGGGACACGAGGAATGAGTTTCACACTCCGCACCCATGACAGGAATTGAACCTGGCCTTTCACTGACAAGTGAACTCTGTAACCACTAGGCTACTCCACCACCACATTAAGGTAAATACATGTAATGATCTTATGCTGTATAGCTGTAGACTTATATATGATAGGGATAGAACACTGTCCTGCAGTATCATCACACTATATGTATGTTTCTACATGTTCTCTGTTGCTGCAGTACATCAATCTGTGTAGGAAGTGCTTCTGCAGAGCAGTGTGTAAGTTTCTCCAGTGTGACTATCAGTGTTGTGCCTGCACCTATTCTGGGACTGCGATGATGGTGTATCCAGGGATTCCCTGCAAAAAATGGCCCCATGCTAAGGGTAACAGCAACATCAACACTAGCAGCGACAGCACAAGGACATCAGCACCAATGTTAAGCTAACAAAAACCATAAAGGCAAATATATTGAAGTCAGTGTGGCCATGAATCATCCCGCGTTCTCTAAGAATCAGCGGTCATGAGACATGTGTAAGCAGCCGCTTACTGCGTCATCAGGGCTTGTGTGATAAATATAGCATGGTCTTGTCACCTTTGCAGGTATATACGACACCGAGCAGAGGTACTGTAGAAGGAACTTATAAAGTGTAGGTTATAGATAGATACTCGCAGGATGAGTGAGTAAATGTTGTTTTACATTGCTATCATCTCTATCGACAGCTTCTATCGAATCATTGTCTGGACCAGATGAACCTGTGATTGACATCAGGAAGATATAATGATGCAGTTAAATGTTACATCATAGTGGCTGCTTGATACCTGTTAGGTAGCTCTTACAGGAAGTATGTGTTATTGTGTACTAGTGAGAAAATAACTGTGTTCAGTGAAATCAGTACCAAAGTTTTCAAAAGCAATCATCAATTAGTTTTTTTCATAATCTTACTCTTACACTTAAATAATTAACACTGAACTTTAAAGTCCACATATATGTTTTTTTAATACTGTACGAGCAAGTATTTATGATGTCCAGTCATGCATGTCGTAGGAGCAATTTATGAAGTATTTATGCAGGAATGATATTGAACATAAGCCAGATAGACATATTAAAACTTACTTTATTTCCGACCCATTCTCTCTTTATTTTGCTGGCCAATTGGGCACATCATTTTCACAAAAGCTAGCTGTCATCAAAGCCCAGTGAATATGAAAGACGGAAACATGAATGGTGGTCATCTAATAGACCGGGAGGAAAGTTTGGGGGACGTATTTGTTAGTGTGAGCCAGTGTTTACTGGACACGGCTGGGCCTTATAACGAGAAAGTAATGTAAAGAGGCAGGCGCTTGTTTGACAAACACTTGATCCGCTGTCCAACTGCAGGCTTGAATACAAGGGTTGGGAACTAGTGACAATCAGGACATTACCTCGCACAGAATGAAACACCTCTGAAACTGATGAAGGAATGTCTTTCCCTCCACCATCTGAAGGTAAATCATTTTGTAAAACTTTCATTCACTAAATGTTTCTTTTACTGTGCTGACAGTGTTATTGATAGATTTCCTGACAGAGGGAGGGGTTCACTTTTAGCGCAGCTGCCTGTCAGGGATTGGGCTGGAGGCAAGGCTGTGTGTGTGATGGATCAGTTTCAGATATAATGCACCAAGGAGTGTTCTATTGTCAACAAAAACATTTGTTGAAGTTGAAATGAAAGTAAGTTGCAACACTGTGCAAAATGGTGACTAGGATGTTTTCAGTTTCAGTTCAAGTTTCCTGCTGATTAAATCAACTTCAGTCTGTGAAAGTAAGAGATAACATATTGTAAGGTCCCCTTGATATGTCAGGTTGACTGGATATGTTTTATATATATTTGAACAGCTGGCAGCAAATGACATTTCATCTTTCCATTATCTGATAACATCAAGGGGAAGTTTTGTCATCTTAAACCCCATCCGGAAGGCAAAGGTGACTTAGATTTTGAGTTTCGGAAGTTCATTTCTTTCTGCAAAAACAGACTTTTTTGTTATTTTATGTCAGCCCAGATTGTCCCTTTTTGTCTGTCATCAAGGCCAAGTAAGTTCCAAAGACTACCAATGCTGGCAACTTGGATAGTTTGCTGTTTTTTGGTGTAACATTCTACTCAGCAATATCACAGTCTACAAATACTCATGTTAGGACCAGACGATCAAGTGATGGACGTAATGAACATTTATCAATGCTGGTAGTGTACAATGACATGCTATTGATCAAGTCACCAAGCATTGGTAGTACACTTAACACTGAAGCCAGTACAGTTTCAACATGTTCAGTGGGTATAACTGTAAAATAAAGCTGTTGTTTTTACATATAAAATATTGATTCTTCAGTGAGTTTCTTGAACACTATAGTAACAGGCAATGTGTTGGCAAGATCACATGTCTTGTTGACCTACATGGACAGCCCTGGGAGACAAACCAGAGACATTCTAATACTAAAGTACTCCTGGTAACATTTAACAGTGATTGAAAACATGTCACCATGACAGTAATTACACAAAGTAGATCATGTTCATCTCCAATGGGCACTGAACATCTGTTGGTGTATATCTCTGTCAAGGGAATTGCCTCTCAGTGTTTCATGCTTTGCTCTTGTTAGTATTGTTTAGTTTAAGTACATTTTGCGTTGGTAATGTTTAAGTATTTTTTATCCCCCGCCAGGCGTTTAGCGCGAATAGGGGATATAGTATTAGGCTCCGTCCGTCCGTCCGTACGAATTTGAATATCTTAAGAACCGTTGACTAGATTCTTTATATATTTGGTACCTAGTTTCATCACATTATAAGAAAGGTCCCAGTCAGGTTTGGTGACCTTGACCTTCATTTCAAGATCTCAAGGAGACTTTAACGATTTACCCTTGTCAGCGAGATATCTCGAGAACCGTTCACTGGATTTTCTTCATATTCAACACCAAGCTTTACCGAGGAAAGGCGCAGGGCCCAGTCGATTTTGGTGACCTTCACTGAATTTTCAAGGTCACGGCAACACTTTGAAGATTTCAGCATGTTAAACTGCATGTTAAGCTTGTCAGCGAGATATCTCAAGAACAGTTCACTGGATTTTCTCCATGGACTTTCAAGATTTCCCTTGAATGTTTTTCAATAAGCAATTATTATTATTTTTGCATATTTCATACACTAAGACATTCATGTCAAGGTCAAAGTCAGTCTTGAATATATTTGTGCGTTTGAACAACAACAGAACAAGATATCAAGAGAGCTTGACTGGTCATGTTTTTGTTGACATTGAACTTCATCTTAAATTACGACCTTCACTTTCATTACTTTTTAAGTTTGATTTCATAATTTGCGGCGGGTGATTATGTCACCTTAGTGACAATGCTTGTTATGAAATAAGATTGCAGTTTATATCATTTGGCCACATATAAAATGATTTTTTGTTTCCCATCACTGCCTTGTCACTTGGGTTAGTTTATGTTTCTTTGTATCCTCCATTTGGTTCAAGTTTTGCGTTTTTAACTCACCTGACTGACATTGTCTTTGGCTGCTTTTCCAGCACCAAACCCATGTTTGGGTTTGTGAATGTTCTCCTCGTAAACCATTGGACTAATGAAACCGAAACTTTGCACACTTGTTCCTACCAGCAATGACACCTGAATTTGTCCAAGAGGTTTGAATCATCCTACATTCTGGCTTTTGTTACATTTTTAATTTGAACTTTGATTTGACTATTGCAATTTGACCTGCTTCTTTAATTCTTTCAAAATGCATTTTCCTGCACTGTAGATGGTAAATGACACCTGAATTTGTTCAAGAGGTTTGAATATGATTATCAATATGGCTGCCTTAACAGCCATTTGGAACAATAATTATTTTGGAAATTACTCTGACACTTGATTTTCAAATGTAGTGGAGTCTGGTACATGTGGAGTGATTAGTGTAACTCAACATTAGTTTTCTAATTTATGCAATATCTTTAAATTGTTAAATTTTAAATTGTTTGACCATATTCTTGAATTTTCTCAGAATGCATGAAACTTTTTCCTATCTGAAATTCCCAGACTGAGACAGACATGGATGTTTGTGCAGTATATATGGAAAGCAAATAAACGGTCAATACTGATGTCAACTTTTGTTCAGTGGCTATCTTTGTATTTTGAATTGTTCCCTGCATCACAAGGTGAGCTAATTGAGCAATATTGGAGCTGATTATTGACATATATACCATTGTAATCAGTTGAGATCGTTGTTTCAAAGAAAGATAAGTCATTGAGTGAACATGTGGTAAAGTGTTTGTGGTAAGCTTTATTTATAACATTGTTATCAATTAGGACCGCACGGTATTACCGGTATATCACAATACCTTTTTCAAATGATGCATATTGCAACATTTTTTCTGAGGACCGGTATGTTGGGTAAAGAACGTTTTGAAGTTTTTGTGATATCTTTATGGTTTAAATTAAAATCATTACAGTCTATCATTCCGGACTATCAAGTTCCTAATATATTGCAAAACGTATTGCAATATGGGTACCTGGAGCGCAATATATTGCATTACAATTTATTTGCCGATACACAGTCCTAGTATCAATAATCATGATGATTTGCCACGTGAAAACCTGTGCTTCATATGGTGTGTGGGATAATGTAAGAATCAGTTGGTTACGTTAATGACGATGGTAGTAACCCTGCTTGACCATGTAACAACAGAATATTTAAACAATTATCGCCTCCCTGCAACATGTCTATGCCGACCTCAGGTCAGGGTCTAACCCAGGCCATTTGCATGTGTCAATTTGAACAAGCTTGTTAAACATGTTAAAATCGTGTTGTTGGTTCTGGATTAAAACAAATGTAGGTCAGTGCTTTATGGGATATTTTAACTCTGAGGGATTTACAGTAAAGTGTGAAAGAGATGAAAATCCAACCTTAGGGACCTCTGTACACACTAGAGCTGGAATCGTAATGGGAAAGCAGGTGATGCCATCAGCATTGTTCAGTTGTGTAGGTTTAGTTCACTCTCTGGTAATATGTTTCAGGCATGCACCTTTAATCATGTTAAAGTTGTGAGGTGACAACGTATGATATTGGAAACAAGCTCTTCAAAGTTGTGCTTGGATTAGTGTCATTGTTTATGTCATTTGACTGGTTAGATTGATATGCCAAACTAAGTAACATCTGTTTTCAAGTTTGTCGTTGTGATTCTTGTTTTCTGGTGAATCGCTTTTGTCAAATGTCTCTTAACCTTTGACCACTAAGATTTTCTGAATGTGCAAAGGAACTGATATCACTGAGACAAGCCTTCCAACATGTCACCCTTCAGTAGTGCATGAAGAACATGGCTCCGACCTGAAGGTTATCAGTTTTTGGAAGTTACATCAAATTAGTGTTGCGGATATTGTAGTCATTTGAAGTATTTCCACAGAGGCCTCTCAAATTCCAAGAACCATTTAAATAAAGCCTTTGAAACAAATTACTGTTTAAGTGCAACTCATGATTTTCCAAATTGTTTCATTTGTGATGTCCGTGTCACAATGACTTCCAATTTATAGCATGATGTCTCTAAGGAAATGATTAGATTAACTGCATGTAGTGTTGTGTGTTCAGGAGAGTCTGGGAATGATGTAATCCCCAATTCCTGCTGCACTGCAGATCAAAACCCATATCTCATGTCACATTGAGAATGCAAATGGCCAGAATCGATACTGGCCCTTCATGCTTTTTGCAGGTTTCCAGATGTGGAGTCTTGCAAGAATATGGAGAAGGTTTCACTCATGCATTTGGCTCAGTTCTGCATGCCTCGTTAGCACCGTATCAGGAGTTTGTGTACTAATTAGCTTTTCTGTTTCAAGATAACCTGGTATTGGTAATGATTATTTTTCTTTCAACATATGACAAAGATGGCTTTATGAGCATGCTGTGATGAAGAACAAAAGACTCTCTGGCTGTCAATGTTTGAGCTGCATTTCATACCAAAGGGATAATGAACAAGTAGAGAAGCTGTAATGTCTTTGAAGAAAAATCGTTTGATTAAGTTAAATTACTGGGCAGTTATCTTGGTTATGGAGTCTTTGTAAGTGAAACAGTTGTTGGGGAAGAAATCGTTAGATTTTCTGATGGTTTTTTTTTAAATTAAGAAGGATGGAATAAGTTTGTCTTTTGCAATTGTCCTTTGCCAGTCGTCCTATACTGAGCCTGAAAGTTCATATGTTAAGACTGTCCGGCTGCTGGCTTGCCTCTACACTGTCTACAGTATGTTTGCAATGTTAACATGAAACAATAAGCAAAACACCAGTGAACAGGGTACTGAAAACTCATTGACGAAGGTGTGTTGGATATGTGCTACAGATTCCAGGAAGTTGATGTGATATAAGAGAAACAAATGTTTTGTAATCAGAATATTTCAGTCTTCTATTCTGAATACAGAGTGAAAAGTGTTTTCTGCAGCTGCAGGGACCAACATTGCTATTTTGAACAAATATTATAAATATGGGAGTATATGAGGAGATCAAAATTAGAGAAATTCTACATCATAACCACATGTGACTGTCTTGATAATCCCTGTAGCCTGTGGAGTGACAGAGATCTCCTTCATAGGTATGGCAGTCTCCACAAGGTGGGAATATCCGTAGTAAATTAGCGGAGCTATTGGCAGTGGCAACATGGCATGATGTTCCTTGGCGGCAAGGTCATTGCAACTACAGCCATATGCCGGCAGGCCCACTTCATAGTATACACTCCACTCTATATGGCCACTGGTATTACATGGACTACAGCAGAGTAATACAATGAGCAGTTTGATATCCCTCTGCAACTGATCTGGGGTAAGTTTTGAGGGAATGTTTGATATAACTATGTACATGCATTTTGTGCAATTTCCCCAAAATCCTGAAATAACTACATGTTTTTTCTATATTTTTTGTGCATTAACAAACATGACCAGGAGAATTTGATAAATGATGCTAACCAATTATTTTTGAAGATTGATCGGTTGTAATGAACCAATCATCAATTCCAGCCCCCTAATGTATGCATATTTGAAAGTAGACAGTTAAAGTGATGAAAAACGATTTTCAGTTGTTAAGCACTTACCAGCTTCTCTAAATAGGTAGAATGATCACATGATGGTCTTTCAACTGCCCATAGGTTTATTATGTTCTGAGTAGAAATAGAAGGGTCCTAAATATATATTGGTGCATTACTTCAAACTGGACCTGAAACATTCTGATCCTGTAAGGGTTTAGCTGGTACTGTTGTAGTATGGTATTTTTGCTGGCCTGTTTAGAGCTTATTTTAAGTGTTGAAGGAAGTGAATTGCTAAATTTGCTGTATGAGCCTCATGGGGGCTTATGGTTGAGAGTATCTCAGGCTGTGTGGAGGGCTTCAGGCTTCCAGTAAATTGTGTTTATGTGCCTTCAAATCAGGCTAGCTGTGAATAGCGGGCCTGTGTTGTGGAGTATGTTTGAGCCCTAGGTTTTTGTTTTGTGTACACTATCACAACATTGTAAATCATATGTTTGTTCGGTTACATTTATAGCATGTTGAAGTCAGTGTATTGAACACCTCATAACAATTGTCCATGGTCATCAGTGCTATTGGTATGCTGTATCTAGGGGAGATGTTTGTAATAGTATATATACAAGTATATAGTAAACACTTCTGTACCTGCTCATGAAACAAATGGTACACATTCTTTGGGGCATGTAGAGTGCTGTGTTATGGACAAGGCATTATAAAACCCAATATTGCTCTTAGGATCTGTAGAATCTATGAGTGAGTGAGTTAAAATTTAACATCACCTTGGCAATATTTCAGCTATATTGTGACGAGACAGAATCTTAGAAAGAAGCTAAACATGTAGAATTGGTCTGATTATTTGAATGATAACTAAAATCTGTTCATTTCAACAACTGCATGTTTGTAACAACACTGAATGTGTATGGAATTATACAATTTTTCCAAAAGGCTAATTTCAGAGGTTTCCATGAAGTGTTCCATGAAGTGTCAAATATTTGAACACTTGCAAATCTTTAACCCAAGTTGATTTTCATGGGAGATGTGCATTGAACAGTACAAAGCATGTGGTCAAATAAAATTTCATTGTGGGCCAAGGACTTGCTCTTGTTCAGATATACATTTGATGTTCTTAAAAATGTGCCTTCCCTCTCATTTAGCCATATGTGTGTTTTTCACCATGCCATCGTAAGACAGAAGAAAGACTAGTTGTCAGCCAAATGATTGTTTACAAGAAATAAGATAGTGAAGACATTTTACCAATTTCTTAGAGGCATGTTTCAATTATTTGTTACATTTTTTGCATGAAGTGGATGAGAGAACCTCCTAGGGGTAGTACATTCTGTTCTTCACCTGGTCCCCTCCTCTCCCCCACTCCTCCAGGTAATAGAAGACACTGGGGCTTCTTATATCCTCCCCATGTCTTGTAGTGTTATTACTGTGTGTGATGTATCAACAGACCAGGGGTTCCTCGGGGAATTCTTGGAATCTTGGAGCCTTCATGTCTAAAACAGTGCTTACCTATGGGTCTTCAGATACAGTGCCTGTTCCATGAGATGAATTGAACAGCTGGATGTGATCAAAATCTTTTTTGATTTTTCAGAGTATTAATGGTCGCTACATAACAAAAGAGAGGTTTTTGGGGTTTTTTAAGGTCTTGTCTTACAGACCAACTTGTCCTCAAAACACCAGGGGAGATATCAAGTGCAATTTGAAAGAAAATTATATCAATCAGTGGATGTTGTGACAGTTTAATTTGTTTCAAGATTTATTTAATCGAAAATACTTGCACAGATAGTTGATTTCCCAACTGAGGAACAAATAACCGATACAGATGCTGGGTGTTTTCCTTCCCTCGTCTCAACATGAGTAATTGTTGATAATGTCGTGTGGCAAGGTGGTTGTGGAAAAATGCCATCATTTAGAAATAGTTATGTTGATGTTGCCATGCCTCATTATGAGAGTCCCGGGGATAACCCAGTTGTTGGTGTCTAGTCTCCCCAGCAGGGTCCCTCCTCATGGTACCTCCCTAGATGTCATTACCTCTCTGGATATCCAGAAGGTGCTACAGCCAGATAACCAGATCACTGTTGCATCAAACCTGGATCACCCAAAGCATGTCTGATCACACTGAAACTATTGGTCTAAACATCATTACAGAATGTAAACATCATGTTAACATCACAAACATATGCACAAAGGATTTTGTATTTGGGTTGATACCTTTTCTCTTGGTATTTTGTGTACATCTATTTTTTCTTATGGAAAGAATAACTCTTCTTGATTTTGTCCACTAAGAAAAAATAGAAACCTCTTTACAATTTTAGTTCCATACTTCTTTCCTTGTTTTTTGGTGATATTGTATAAATGTATAGTCCAAGTCCATATCGGCGATTGAAGGTTTGTATTTCTGTAATTATACTAAAACCATGAGAATAGAAAATAAGACTGAAAGAAATGGATGACATGTAGATATGGCACTGATAATTATAGTAATATATGACGTTATATCATGCATGAGAATCATGTTGAGGTCAACTTGGCCCAATATCTGTACTGTTTGCTAGTTGTCCTTCTACTTGGAATACATGAGGTGATGTGGATGAAGAACAAGTCTCACACTTAGTCCATCCACTAGTAGTTTTGTTTTGTTTTTCAACAAGAACCTTTAAAAATGAAAACTTGCCTCAGGTAATCACATTTACCAATGGCATTAGTTGTAGGATTAATGTCTGTTACTTGTTATATTCTGAGAGTTTTCTGTTAAGTTCAGACTGTGTATTTATATGATAATACTCATTCTTATTGTTCCTTAAACTGAGTATAATGTTATTGAAGAAAATAATGTATGGTTACATTGCATATATGACAGAAATTATGAAGTAAGTTCATTAGGTTCTTAACAGGATATGTTGACAGGACTTGACTTCACTATAAAAGTATGTATGTTGGTTGTCAATGGAGACATGTTACATTATATTTACATAAAATCAAAACGTGGTAGACAAGATAAATATGTCAATACATAGTGATTTGGTAGGTTTCACATCAAAATTAACTTATTCTGACTGCGTTATAAAGGGAAGATGAAGTAACATTTGTATCTTGTTAATGCTTTTTATTTAGTAGGAATTTCTGTTATTCTCATAACTCTATTCATATCACACATCTCTAAACCCTCATTTTCTGTGTAGAAACCACATCTGTCTTCTCTTGACAAACTTTGCACGTTATTCTTGACACATAATATCTGTAAACGATTTTCATGTATCACCACAAGAGGCTACACATGCCTCAAAGTATTACCACATGGTCAGTAAACAGCAGCTGTAAAAAAGTACCATCTGCTAATATAAATAAGTGAAAAAATATAATCAGATGTATTTGAGTTCTCACGTGAAGTTTATCTATTTTTTTATGGATTGAAGAAGGGCAGAATACATCTCCCTGGAGTGCCCCTGTGTCTGCAGATGCCACATGTTCTTTAGCCGTCATACGTTTGTCTGTAATGCTTTTTACCATTACCAGTTAGGGGATAACTATGTAGCATCTCAGTCCTGGCCAGCTCCTGTCTCAATCCTGGCCATCTTGGCCTTCTTCTTCCTCTGGCACCATGTTTCTAGTTAGGCTGTCATCTTGGTGCTCAGGTCCCCATCTCCCAGCTTAACAATGTCATGGAAAGGTGAGAGTGTGGCTATCATTTTAGATTCATTTTAGTGAAAAATACCAGTATAGAAAACACACTAATCTGTTTTTACCTCATACTCTTTGATGTCATGTTTTTTTAACTCTTATGTTAGAAGGCTTTCATTTACAATGATTATTACTATATTTTTCATCCTTGGAAATTCCAAAATTAAATTTGTAATATGTTACTCACAGTTTGTTTATAGAAGCTTGAATCATTAACTTTCATAATAAAGACAAGTTACCGGTACTGTGCTGAATTCATTACAGAGGATATCAGATTTCTTACATGCAAAGATTTGTGTCTTCATAAATGAGTTTTATGGTAATTTTTAACGAGGAAATGCCTGTTACTGTGTGAGCTGTAACAGGCTGACATTTTTAGCCCATCTTGCACATGGCATTGGACAAGAGGTGCTTATTGCTTCAGTGCAAGCAGACCATGTGTATGCATTCCCCTCGCATGTGAGGTGCTTCCCACGCTTCTCTCGTCGCCATGCACCCTTCTGAAGGGCCCTACAACTGCTGGCTGTATACATCCACATTATGCAATGGCAATAAATATCCAAAAAGGTTCATGCAAATTGTAAAATTGCCCTTCGAATTAAAATCAGATTGAATATGGAAAACATATTTTTAGTTATATTTCATTCTTGTTAATGTGACGTACGAGGTATTTTACATAAAAACTTAGAGAATGCATTCGAAATAACACCTCAATAGCATTTCACACATACCTTTACTCTTCACTCCTGCTTGAAGGGCAAAGTATTTTTATGATCATTTTCCTATGTTTTCTGACTTTTCTTTTTCTCCCAACAGAAAACATGTTTGACTTCATGTAGTTTACCTACTGTTTGAAGCAGTTGATTTAACATGTTGATTCCCCAATAGGTTGTATACAAGGTATATAGAATTGCTGAGAAATATTTGTGAAAAACTGAATTAGTCTGCTTCATATGGATAATAATATGGTGCTTAGAAGCATATTGTCAAACAATCTATGATATTACTGATTATTAATATTACAGACTAAAGCAGTAACTATAAAAACTAATATTATTGCTCATATACATTACTGTCAGAATGAGATCTATATATAACTAATACATGATGATGATACTATCAGAGAAATATAATAAGTTTTAAATACATTTCTTGAAGTACATGTATATTGAACTGGGTTTTTTAATCAATAAGGAACTATTACAAAAATATCTGTGCATGTTTCACACTGAAGTCATTGAAACTAAACAAAAGGAAGCAGGACAAGTGACTTAATTAAACAGTGTTGTGTTACTGTAAATCATCAGGATGTAAAAAACTGAGGTCATCAAGATGCCAGCTTTGAGTAGGACCATCACAGGGTCACTCAGTGGTGAGAGTTCTGCAGTTGACTATTGTTATTGCTGGTGAGGCTGAGCTGCCCAAGATCAGAGTACCCGTATGTGGTTGTGTAGCAAGACTAGGAGCTGGATTGGTAGCTGTTTACAATACAAGTGGTATGTGCACAAACATTCCTCATTGCACTGCCATGACCATCATTGTCTGCTCTGGACTATAAACATCATTTTGTCCTTTGTTGTAAGGGAGGTAGGGTCAATGCTAAAATTTATCTTTACAAGGATATTTTGTGTGTTGAAATGGTGTAGATTGTGCTCCTTTTTTTAGACCAGTGAATTCATTTAGTTTTGATCTCTGCATTGCAAATGTAGATCCATATTTCAGTGATAGTAAGTACAGTTGATATCACTAGTGAGCTAAATGTGATGTTTTAGTTGAAACTGACTAGGGTCAAGCATAAAGCTGTCTGAATCAAGCTGCAAATGTTTCCACTGCCTACACCTTAGTGCTAGTGTTTTAACTGACCAGCTCAATGTCATAAGAAGAGCTCAATGGGGGACTACTTACCAAGGCTTTGAAATTTAAAGTGCTAATATGGATCGGTACTTTATTGTGCTTTCCAGCTTATCTAGAATAACATGCCAACTTCCATGGGGCAAGGATCTGCAAACTATAAACATAAAACATTAAAAGATTTATACATTCACATGAAATTGATATTGCTTGGATTAGCTATGTTTACAATGTCATGGAATCTGGATGGTTCACTTTCTGTTGTAACATGCTCTTGATGTGTAGCCACAAGAAGGATGCTTCTAATAGGAGCCCAAGTCTTGACATGTCATGAACATTTATTTGACTTGTTGCTTTCGCACATGAACATTTGTGACAGAATATGGTTGCTCTGTTTGTTGTTTTTTCATGACATGGATGATTTTGAGAATTTTGTGGCTTTCAGTATTCTGCCATGTAACCTTACTGTAACTGTCTTTGCAGATGTATCACAAACACTTTGACAAACCTGACAGGCGGTACTAATTTTGTACATATGCCTATCTTTGTCAATGATTGACCTTGACCTTGGTAAGTGATTATATGATATATATTCCTGTAGTATGACTTACATTTGTTCTTCTTCATTGTAGGGAGAAGAAGTTACAGTGGGCGGAGTGACCTCTTGACCTTCAGCCCAACCTTGACCTCCTACCTAGAACCATCTGGGTCCTTTTCTAAATCTTATCTGTCACATGGACTTGACTACGTAAGAGGTGAGGTAACATTTCAGTTGGACATACTGGTCTGTTAACAATGCATCATCTACATCCAGTTCATTTAGGTCAAGGAGTTCAGGCTTGTTCAGAATATACTTACATGCGTTTAGTACATGGCTTGTACGGTAATCAGACATAGAAAATGTTGTACGCTACAAATGTATTACTGATACAACTTGAGTGAAAGCAGTAATGAGTTGTAACTGTTCCTGTTTGAAATCTGAGTAATTGAAAGCAAAGTCACTCTTTCCCAAAAATCTGTGTGCAAAAAGACCTTATATGTGCAAACCAGTATCATGAACATGATGAATCTCAGATGATATCAGATGATATATATACATATCACCAAACCAAATATCAGGATAGAAAAAAAGCAAAGAGGCTTTCTTGCTTTACACCGCTGTTAATGTACAATTTGAAAGGCTTTCTAAATAAATAAATATGAAAATATGAACTTTCAAAAATCACAATTTTGAATGAAATAGTATTTTTTCTGCCAATTTGCTTTCCAAGGGCTCTTAGTTGTGAATAGTGGATATATCCCAGATATCTATGATCTTTTTATCAATGGAAGAAAGCTAAAGGTTGTCTGTCCAGACTAGTGATTTAATAGCCATTATTGCATGAGATCACAGAGCCCAGGGGGGTTTGATAAATATAGTTATCCACATGGGGAGTGCCATTGCTGAGGTGTGTCTGCTTTGGTGGATCAGAGATCTCAGAACAGTCTCACATATAGCTGCTTATTGTGGTGTTTATCAAACCCATAGACAGCAGTGTTGGGTATCAAGGCCTGCAGGCGCTTGGCAAACTTTGTTATAGCCCCTTGTACATCCAGTGAATGCTCTCTTCCTACTGATTTGTACTGGATTAATGTTTGAAGACATACCTGCCAGTGTGATTTGTGAATCCACTGATCAATCAACAGTAGTGTTGGTAGGTTGTTAGAGGACATACTTTATTGCATTTAGGGAATATATGTTGTGGTTTTCATAAAAAACAGGGATTTTTGCAACCTATTTGTGAAATTGTAACAATTTATTCAATTTGAATCCTTCTTTTCCTTGATATTGTAAGTAGGATTCATTCCGAAATCAATACAGCCTGTGCCAGACACTTTGCATCTCCTGGACTTAATATTGTCTATAAATTTTACATCAAATAATTTTGGATTCTGAGGCTGAACTGACATTTTGTCAAATCAACTTACAAATTTCTACCTAAATATAGAATGTTATAAAACAGTCATTTTGAAAAAGTTCATTAGGATATATTTCAGATTATTTGCTCAGAATTATGACTTCTTATTGATTGAGTTTCAGTCTTCATAAGAGCTAAGGCATAAGGTTCCTTATGCAACCTACACAGAATGTAAGGATGTTTACACTGAGGTAATGGTATCTGCCTGACCATGCATCTCAGTGGTGACTGCTACACAGACACAACTACCTACCTATTGTCTGATATTATGTAAGCTGGAGAATATGCTGGATGAAAGGTCGACATGTGCTCGGTATTACCACCAGACATTGAAGTTTGATCTATTAGTAGATTAAGAAGACTAGGCGAATGATCGATGCAGTTGATATCTAGTGTGCAGAAACTTGTGGATATTTCTTTCCTAAGCAGTGAGGAAGATGTCTACAGCAAAATGAAGGTGGGCAGTGTTTTATCATGTGATCATACGTCACATTTGATGGTGTAGTCCGCAATTTGTTATTAGTGTACACAGTCTGTACAAGTGGTATGTTTACGGAATTTAACTTGAAAGTGTGTCACCACTTTAGTGTAAACCTTGTGTCTTGTTAGGGTACCTTATATTTAATTACTATGACAGTTTTGGAGTTAATGTATGGTCAGCCACCATCTTGTCGAAGTAGAGAGTTGCATCAATATTTTGTTTCACTGGATTTGTTACTGGAAAAATATTTAAAATGAAATTTAATCTTGAAATGTTTGTATATATATTGAAGGGCAAGACTTGAACATTTTTTATGTGATAGTGAAGAACTTGAAATAAACTCACGTCTCTTTAACACATTTGTAAGCCCTCTGAGCATATGTAATACACTGACAGTGTGTAAACAGCAATGGCCCTTGTAACTATGTGTAACCTACTTTTCAATAGCTTAATGAAACTAATGGCTCTTTGTACATGTAACAACTTTCTCTTCACAGGCCTGTGAGTGCTGAAAATAGCCATTTATACTTTTGAAGAGGGGAAGGGATTATGCAAAGAGCTCACAGGGGGTGGCCCAGTTTGAATCTGTTGTATTCGATTAGCTAGGTTGCGTGTACAGCTTACTTCTGCTTGAACACAGATTGTAGAGATTTTTACATTGTGTCTGACTGTAATGTCTTTGGGGCATTGTAAATTTTGCATTAATGTATCTACGTTTTTAGAAGTTGGTCATAGTTATTAATACATACTATGAAATATAATTGTCATGTGACACAACAATGAGTTCAGTTGTTATTTCCGTGTGCCTTGTGCTTGACCCAATCACGTAGTTTAAAACATTTGGTTGATCAGGTGACTTTTGGAATCTTGACAAATGCTACATGAAATGTCAGTAGATTGTTGGAGAGGGGTGGGGCAATTCTGATGTGTGTTCAGTACTGCCCAAGGAGATGGACAGTTGAACATGCATGATGTACATGTATTCTGTAGACAATTTTATCAAAATTAATTGTATACTTACTGGTTTCCAAAACCTTAAAACATATCCTGTATCAAAAAGAAAATAGTTTAACGAGTTTGACTGTAGACAGTATGGACTTGGCTAAAATGGATATAAAGGCAAGATAAAGAGGTTATTCTCTTCAGAGGTAAGGTTACATCAAGCAAAACCACTTCCCTTTGCACTCTGTACATGGGTGGACCTGAAGGAACTTGAAGGTCATTACACACATTTCATCATGTACTGCCACCAACAGATGCACTGGTCTGACCCAGTCTCCCTTACCTGTGTGAGAGCCCATTGATGTGACACCAGGTATTACCTGCAGTACCTGTGTGAGATCTCATTGATGTGTCGCCAGGTATTACCTGCAGCACCTGTGTGAGATCTCATTGATGTGTCAACAGGTATTACCTGCAGTACCTGTGTGAGATCTCATTGATGTGTCAACAGGTATTACCTGCAGTACCTGTGTGAGATCTCATTGATGTGACAGCAGGTATTACCTGCAGTACCTGTGTGAGAACCCATTGATTACCTGCAGTACCTGTGTGAGAACCCATTGAAGTGTCACCAGGTATTACCTGTATATATGCGAGGATCATGGTCAAGTGTTGCCAGGTATTACCTGCTGTACCTGTGTGAGATCTCATTGATGTGTCACCAGGTATTACCTGCTGTATATATGCGAGGATCATGGTTAAGTGTTGCCAGGTATTACCTGCTGTTCCTGTGTGAGATCTCATTGATGTGTCACCAGGTATTACCTGCTGTATATATGCGAGGATCATGGTTAAGTGTTGCCAGGTGATTACCAGGTATTGCTGTACCTGTGTGAGATCTCATTGATGTGTCACCAGGTATTACCTGCTGTATATATGCGAGGATCATGGTTAAGTGTTGCCAGGTATTACCTGCTGTACCTGTGTGAGATCTCATTGATGTGTCACCAGGTATTACCTGCTGTATATATGCGAGGATCATGGTCAAGTGTTGCCAGGTATTACCTGCTGTACCTGTGGGAGGACGCGATGATGTGTTGCCAGGTGTTGTCCTGTGCCCTAGTGGCTATGTTTGCAGTTTCAGACATTTATACCTGAGGGTGTAACTAGCCAACCTTATGCCACTCACGTTTCGGATGTTGAGTTTGGGATATATGCAGCCAAATTTTCTGGATATAATGTGTAGATTTATTGTGAAAACTTCAAGGCTGTAGTTTTTAGTTTTGCCCTTAGATTCAAGTTTTGTATTATTGTCTAAACAGAGTCGGCCTACTAGTTTGTGTGGGGAGGTAAATATTTGCATTATTCGTTGAGGAGGTCATGTTAATGACTGTTTGCTGTATCACATGTCAATTTTGAGAAATGATTTAGTGGTCTGTGTAGGTATATATGATAGGTACTGTTAGGCATGCCCCATGTGTCACTGGTATTAAGTTGTTTAAAATGTTTGACTTGACTTACCATGCTTACAGTGATATACTCTGACAGCACTTAGATGTTAGCTATTTGTGAGTGCTGAGCAACCAGCCAGTATGGGATTTAGTACACGTGTGTAAGTATATAGTTTTGAGGCAGAGTCATGAATGAGGCCATTACGAGATTTATAGCATGGCAGTTAACATGGCATGTGTGACATCACATTGTGGAGGCGTGTAAACTGTGCCATGTGACCTGTCACGCATACAGCTCGCTGTTATCTCTCCATCTTCTCACAAGGGCACATGTACATGTGTTCATCATACAAATTAGAAGATAAAGCTACTCTGTTTTCAATTTCGCTGTCCTTTATCGTTGATTTAAGACCGCTAAATGTTTAATTTAAAACCTCACACTGTCGCGTTCGGTTTTTAAATTACAGAGTAGCTATATCTTCATTCTAGCACGACTGATACGCGTTTTCAAACCGAACTGTTTGGCGAGCAAGAACACAAGGCGTGAAGGGGCCTTTTCCAACCATTATGCTTGTATTTGTAACAAGTAGCATACATAAATAAAAAAAAATACAGTTTATACTGTGAGCAAGTAAAATTATTTGATTTTTCTCAAGCGAATTATTGATCTCCCCTACTGTATGACAATCGACTCGCCCCAATTCAAGCCGTGAACTCGCTAAGTTTAGTCGCCGCTAACTTTATTCGCGAAAATAATTGTTGATAACCACCCCTACTATTCCCAATTTGGAAAAGACCTGACATGCCACGTTTATGTGGGATATATGGACAGGGGAAGTGGAAGGACTCGGAATTACGGCCGGGACAGAAGCAGTCAGGTTAGGACGTATGGGCCGACGTCATACCCGCTAGATCCAGACCCGGTTTGAATACAGCCTCTTTTGCGCTGCTGGCAAATTTACCAGCTTCGTAGTTTCTTCACTGGGATTAGGGTCAAGAAATATTCTTCAAACTATTCGCTTTTTATTTTAAAAAAATCAAAGATGCTGCCGAGGTAGAAATTGCCGATGTCCGACATGTTTGTTTACAAACAAAAGAGTCAACGCATTCATTGTATTCATACGCGGTGAATCGGTCACTTTAATTAGCGGTTTTAAACTGCCATTTAAGTACGTTTTTGATGAGCTCTCGGCCAATCAGAATCGAGTATCACACAATGTCGTGCTAGAATGTATAGGAAAGGTTGTCATGAAGTCAAGTTGTCCAAATTACAGTTATGAGATTCAGGGTTTTCAGGTAACATGATTGGGTATAAGTTTGCATGTTGTGTTAGTACTAACTTTTCACACTTGTTGCAGGTAGATGGTTGTGTTCAGTTAGAAATCTAAGTCAACATGGAAAAATTCACACAGCTTAGAGAAACAAGAGAATTTGTTAAAGATGTTTGTGAGAGTGTTTAATGCTCCTGTCTTAAAATAATTTTCTTCAGAACCAAATTAAGTAAGTAATCAATAAATGGTCACTTGAATTGACAGCTAGACACCTTAATGCATGCTCGACTGGATGTACATTATGTGACAGGTCTTTGGGGGCGTATCATGAGCATTTCAGGTGTTGACACTTATTGAAGGTAAAGAATTCTATGATTGTGATGGACCCGTGAAGGTCCGGGTTAGAATATTGATCTTCAGTAACCCATGCTTGCCGTAAGAGGCGACTAGCGGGATCGGGTGGTCAGGCTCGCTTACTTGGTTAACACATGTCATCGTATCCCAATTGCGCAGATTGATGCTCATGCTGTTGATCACTGGATTGTCTGGTCCAGACTCGATTATTTACAGACCACCGCCATATAGCTGGAATATTGCTGAGTGTGGCGTAAAACTAAACTCATTCACTCACTATGATTTGACCTGGTATTGTGAAGGCAGGCAGGCAGGTACCTGATGGGGTTGGTGGAGGCAGGACTGTGAAACAGGATGGACACCCAAAAATTGGCTACTTATGAACTAGTATAAGATTGGGCTTCTTTCTTACTAGAATATGAACACAGTCAGCACGAATGTAACAATTGGGGTTTTCCTTCTGTGTTTATAGTGTTGTGGTTGACCAGCATGTTCACAGCTCACTGCAGCTACCAGAGAGCATATCTTTATGTTTGCTTCATATGTTGTCATTCACAGGTGGTAATAGCTGACCACTCATGGAAGACAAATCAATACCCATGCTAGACACCTCAGTCTGCTGACAGGAAGTAATCGATGTACTCCATACTAAAACACTGCATATAGCTGCCCCTGTCTCCTCGTCATGGAGACAATGAAGCAGTAATGACTGATTACAGGTGGCTTGGATATAAATATGTGAAGAAAGTGGAAACCCAAGAAGAGTATTTGATGCAACTGACCACTTTCTAAACAGCATTGTATGTTAACAGGAATCTTTGTTTTGTGTGGTGTGATCATGTTGTGTCCTTGTCTAGGTTGTAGTACTGACTGACTTGTATTATCGTAATTGTGTTTTTGATTGTGTCAGATGTGCAAAGGTTAACAGTGTTTTGAAATGGGAATGATTTTGTTTTAAGGTTCCCCCAACCGGAGTTCCAGTACTTACTTCACTGGTGACGTACCACGGAGCTATGTGAGTGTAAACAGTATGTCGCGCTACGGCTCGCGTAGCTACGACAAGGGGGGATCACGTCGCTTTGAGTCAAGTCTACGCAGCTACGACACAGGAAGCAGTTACAAGAGCTATGACTCGGGTAGGAGGTTAGACACTGGGCGGTCATACGACTCAGGCAGAAGTTACGATAGTGGGCGGAGCTATGGAACCAGCAGTAGCACCAGTACCACGTCAAGTAGATATGCCAGTCCCACATCAAGTTCAAGGTCATACACATCAGGCACAACATCGTCCTACTCTCCAACATCAACAAGATCTTATGGCAGCTCCTACTCATCACGGAATGGAAGTAGTGACACAAGTTCAAGGCTAACCAGGACGAACAGGTAAATATGCTGAGACTGCAAGGATAAATGTAGAGAAGAGCTGTGCAATATTACTTGTAAGACTAGACCTCAGACAAAGGCTTTTGTTTTTTGTACACCTGACCAGCCTGTAATATATATCTATTTGAAACTTTGTGTCAAGAAAACAAATTAAACCTTACATTAAATGTAACAAAGACATTTCTTTATTTCATAACTATAAAGAAACTGAAAATCAGAATCTAACAGCAAATTGTTACGGGTCATTTAGTCCCCTGTTTGGTTGTTTCCTTTTTACTGTGTTATTCCAGACATCAGTATGAGTTGTCAACAGTTAATGGGAGGCTACTCTTGCATCCTTGTAGCTGCTGTAGCAGTATGTCGGCTGCTCCACTTTCAGTGCTGCTTCAGTGCAGACACATTCTTTACCATAACAACTGTCATGCACCTCTCTCTCTCTCTCTCAGGCCTTCATATACAAGAAGCATTTGACTATCTACTAGTTAAGCGTGATAAATGTGACTGACAGCTGGATAGGATATTTACATCAACATTCTTGATAAGGATGTTATACTTGGATAACATGTGAGATAGGATTTGAAAAACATTGCTCTCTCTAAATACCTGGCTAGTGCAAATGTACTTATGGCTAACTGAGGTGGGAAGTGTATGTCCGTGTATAGTCATGAGAGGTAGCAGTACTTACCGAAAAATAATTTGAAGACAACATGTAATGTCAAAGCCGCGTGTGTGTTAGTAGCAGTGTCCTAATTTGAAGTGTGTATGCCACCTACTGGTAATTTTGTAATTATAGTCATGAGAGGTAGCAGTACTTACCGAAAAATAATTTGAAGACAACATGTAATAATTACAAAGCGTGTGTGTTGTTATCAGAGGTAGCAGTACGAAAAATAATTTGAAAAATAATACAAAGCGCAGTGTGTTATCAGAGACAACGAAAATAATTTGAAGACAACATGTAATAATTACAAAGCCTGTGTGTTATCCTATTTTCAGTGGTTCTGATTTGCTGGCCATATCTCAAAATTGCAACTAATCTGTTGACAGTGTGACCTAAGTTTCAGTCTGTCTTTATAACATTCAGAGGTAGCCAAACATCTACCTTGAAAAAATTCTTGCGGTAACAAGTGTTTATTCCTTCAGATTGACATTAATTTGGCCATTTTGTCAGTTTTCTGATTGCAGTGTAACTTGTATAACAACAGTTGTCATTTGTCTCCATGAACATTTCAGTAGCTCCATACAGTGGTCTGAGGATTCAGTTATGCTAAATATGTTTGCTGTGTGCAGTGCATCAAGTTTATAAACATCTTACAAGGGTAAACTGTCCTTTTGTTGACAACATCATGGAGAAGTATTTAAACACCATCGCAATGCACCGTACTACAGTCCATCGTTCTAAAATTTATTGTCCCACAAAAGGAATAAGTGAAAATGATGAAGATAATATAAATAAAAATTGATTCCAGTCAGAAAAAAAATAACAACACAGTATGCTTGTCTGATGTACAGTTTGAAGATGAACGTAATGACCTGTATACTGTACACAGGAATTTGATTGAAAAACTTTCAAGAGATAATTTCAAATGATTTGGTCTACTTGCAGCATTGGTTTGAGTTGATGCAAGAAAAACGTATTTGATGTCATGTGGCGACTTGGTTAAAACATATACTGAGGATTGCTATCAAAATTTAATAATAATTTTTGAGAACTGGAGAAACTGAGCTACTTTCTCAAAACGGGTTTTCTCATGACCTCTCATTAGTGCTCCAAGTTGTGAGATTTTAAAGTAATATCTAAAAACAACTTCTATTTATCAGACTGCCATAAGATTATGAATGAGACCTGTTCTTATCTATCAATAAATCAAGTCGGCAAACTCTTCAAAGGAGAATATTTGATTGTGGTAAGAGCTTATAGCACCATATAGTACATGTTTCCAGGAGATCTTCCAAACATTCAGTATATTGTGGATGGTCTAATCACGTGTGTCAGATACCTTACACTCACAGATGCCATGGTTGATTTCTCCCACTGTCCAGTGCCTCTTATCCAAGTGGTGAAATGGATTGATTTCGATCTGACCACATTTGTCAGACACCTCATGACAATATCGGACTTTGATGAATACATGAGACTTTAACTTTGTTTCAAGCCTTTAACAGTCACATTGATGATTCAGCAAAGTATACATGAAGGCACATTACATGCATACATCATTCAGTACTGTGGAACAGATTACTGCAGTCAACTCAATTTCACCAGTCTGCTCACAGAAGCTGCTTCAGGGTCTTCAACCCTTCAATCAGCTGGTCTTTGAGTCGTGGGGAAAACTGCCATTGTGTCCAGTGTGGATACTCTTGTCGATTTCCCTGCACATCTGATGATGCATTCCCAGTGAACACATCATCTCATAATCTTGTTCTGCCTGCAGAGGTTATGTTAAAAGATCACCTCGAGCTTACCTCTCTGCAACTTCTCTATCAGCTACCAAGCCATTTCCACATTTCAGGAGAAAACAGAGCCAGCATGTCTTTATTTTTACTCTTTATGACATAAATTTGAGTTTTACAGAAGATACAACACATAAGTAGATATGTAATCCTTACTTCCGTTGTGTAATTTTGATTATTGTTTGCATCATCAACAACGTATTATATGATATATCCAACATTCATGAACTCCCTGCTCATTTCAGCTCTTCAAAGCCAAGTGATGGTGCTTCATCACCAACACTGGAGTCCAGATACTCTCGCAGTGGCTACACATCCCCACGAAGCAGCATCCCAACACGTTCCTCAGAGTTAGCAAATGGGAGGAGCCCACGATCTAGTTTGTCATCTGAACCTTCATTTGAATCTAAGGAAGATTCTCTGACTCGAAATATAGAAGGTCGAAGGTCACAACGGAACTGGGACAAAAAGTCTGATAGTGATGATAACAAAGATGAAGCTCGATCTTACAGCAGATATTCCCGATCGTATCGGGATACCAAAACAGAAGGTGACAAAGATGACAAGAAAGATGAAACGCGAACATACAGCAGATATACCCGATCGTATCGGGATACCAAAACAGAAACAGATAGCGACAAGGACAAGGAGGACAGGTCAATTAGTCGATACTCACGACGAAACCGTGACACAGAACCTGATATATCAGAAACCAAACCAAGATATGAGTCCAAGTACGACACCGGATCAGATACAACTGAAGCTATTCTAAAACGAGCAGAGAGACGTCGATTGCGGGCAGAAGCTAAGAAAGATTTGGCTGCTGTAACTGACTATGGTACCAAAGATGATTCCTCAAACACAGGAAGATCAGAGGAAAAAACGGACACTAAGGAAGACGCTTTGACAGAATGGCGACGAAAGAGAGCACTTGAGCATATTTCTGTGAGTTCAGACCAAAGTTTAGATAAGCCTGATGCCACAGAGAGGCTATCAAGGAGAGACAGGACAGGCTCATTGAAAGACAGCACTGATGATAGTGATGCTTTTGTGAGGCAGTCAAGCTATCAGAGACGCAATAATATATCTGAGGAGAAGGATACTGATGGTTCCACCAAAGAGGAGAGTAGCACACCAAGTAGGAGTAGTTTTCGTCGTTTCCAGCGAGAAAATCAATCTGAAGAGAAAGAAGATGCAAATGAAAAGATTCGAGAGAAATCTGAGGAAAGGGCATCACGCGCTGAGCGAATTGCAAAATATAAGGAAGAGCGTCGCAAGGAACTTGCTGCCATTTCTAATCTTACGAAACAGTTGGATAGTGACTCAGAAGGCTCAGGGGTGGTTGCTAGACCATCTTTGTTTCTAGCAGCAAGTTCACAGAGGCAGAGTTCAGAGGAGAGATCTGAAGATGGCAAAGGTGGTTCATCTGGGCTTGCTGATGGGCAGACGCATAGGAGACGTCTACCTGAAATACCAAGTTTCAGGAACATATCAGGAGCAGACATATCAGTTGGTGGTGTTGCCTCAAAAACAAAAGCTGAAGTTGTATCCAGTGACAGTGGCATATCTGAAAATGAGGCTAGATTTCGCAAAGACACATCTCCGAATGCCAAATTAGATGTAGGGGCTAGCGTGAGACGAACATCTTCATTAAGACAAGAAACAACCAAGCAGCCTATAAGTGGATCATCAAGCAGGTCCAGAGATGAAGCCAGGAACATATCACGTAGCCGTGATCGCCTTGATGTTGACAGAACAACTAAAAGTCGACACTCTTCAGGTGACAATCGATCTTCAGAAGATGAAGCCTCAAGGTTAGATGTGAAAGACCGATCAAAATCTGAAAAAACACTTACATCAACATCAAAATCTGTACGAAGATCACTAAGTGATGTTACTCGGACTTCACAAAGCAACCCCAACTTGGAAAGTTCGGGGTCAGAAACCTTGCGTGCATCAAGTGCATCAAGTGCATCAAGTGCAATCGATCAACTCAAACTGAAACAGATAGCAAGAAGGGGAGAACTTCTTGAAAAGAAAACTTTCGGAGCTAAGGACAAATCAGGTGATCAGACCAAAAAATCATCTGAGAAAGCAGAAACTGAAACAAATACTTCATCAAATACTCTTTCTCCACTGAAAACTCCAACAAAGACTGTCCGAGGGGAACGTATTCCCCTCTCCCCAGATCCGCTGGATGATCTGTTAAAGAAGAATGCTGCGTTCTTATCAGACGCAGACATGGAGTCAGAGGTTGCTTCCTCCTCATCCAATGCTTCAAAGTCTTTCAAGAATGATAAACCTAGGAAATCCTTGAGAAGACGTCATCTCCAGAAATCCATGAGCAAGACATCAGTGGATGAGGATGGGAAGGAGGAGACATCTACAAGGTGAGTTTACCTGTGAATACATTACTCGGTTTATACTGAGTAACTTGAGACATGCTGCTTCTAAATGAGTGTGTTTAATAACTTTAAGATGACTTGTGTCCAAGATCGGGTTAGGTTATCCATGCCTGATATGTTTTGTGAAATTAGGAAGCTTTCTTTAATCCAGTTGTTGCAAGGATTGGTAACCAAGTGCATGACATGGTGTAAAAAAAGCACTTGCACACTGCACAGCACTAGGTCTTCCTCTGACCAAACTTGCACAATAAATGCTGCCTAATATCTGAATGGTTCTATCAAATGGATATGCATGCTTATATAAAACATTACAAATTTAATATGAAATGCCATTTAGAAAGTGGTCAAATGTAACGTATGTAATTAGTAAAGTACAGATTCGAGTACTTTTGTTGGGTTGAGTCCCATCTGGGAATCAAACCCACACCTTCAGAGTCAGGCACCTAATTGCCAACACACAAAGTCAGACGCCTAACCCCTCAGTGGAAGACTTTGTGTGTTAGCGATTAGGTGCCTGACTCTGAGGGTGTGGGTTCGAATCCCAGATGGGACTCAACCCAACAGAAGTACTAGAATCTGTTCACTAAGAAAGTACAATCCCAAATATAACATATGTTACATTTGATATGAAAGATAGCCATAGATATGGAAAATTGATTTTCCTCAGGACATCAAATGATGTACCGGTAGGTATACTGGTATGTATCAATAGTCTGTCAAACAAACAAAAACATTTCCTTCTGCAAATTTATGGATGTGCATTGATAGCTTATAGAAATAGGAATCAGTTTGTTAAAATATCATAATCAGATTTAGTTATAGACTCTGTATAGATGTGGTGGGTACAATATAAGATTGTTAGAAGCATGGGAAAGTAAGATGCTTAATTACACAACTAACTACCAAGCAGTGAAAAAGCAGAAGAATATTTTGTTCTGAACACTGGAACAGTATGTATTTGGATACTGCGTGGTCATTGAGCCAACAATATATAAGTCTATCATCTAAGACAATTTGGAGCATTTGTTTTTAACTGTAAACTGTTGTTTGATTTCTTGTTCTTTGCTCTCTTTACTTTTCATGTTTCATGGAACGTGTTGTACTCAGTTCAACCCACCTTGATCTGCGTATGTAACTTTCCTTGTAAGTTCTGACTAAAGACATGCTTTTGGCTGTTGCACAAACAGTTGGTACAGCTGGTATTCCACCAAGCCAGCTATGACAAATCTCTCAGCTATGGATCTGGTTAAAAAGTGGAAGTATGCTCATACTTACAGTAATTACAGGCTGCTGCTTACAGTAAACCTCCAGAAGTGCTGGTTGTCCTGGAGAGGGTGTGTTCTTCTGTAGGATCACCCAGGACAAAAGCCCTCAGGACTAAATCCCCATAGTATTTTCAGGGGAAAAAGTTATCAAAAACATAGCACAATCATGTGAGCAAACTGGATCTTTAGAAAACATGAGTGATATGTCATTGTTACACATATCACAGGTAATGCAGTCCAAGTTATTGAAATCAACTGCAGTTAAGATGTCAGTGCTTGCAGATCTGGGATTGACTTTTCCCCATTTGCAACACTGGGGCTGCTGAATCTGTGCAAATAGCATTTATTTAGAGGAACTAGAAATTTTGTTGCTACTTTCCCTGAAATAATTGATGTAATTATT
Organism: Haliotis rubra; assembly: GCF_003918875.1. Taxonomy (NCBI): domain Eukaryota; kingdom Metazoa; phylum Mollusca; class Gastropoda; order Lepetellida; family Haliotidae; genus Haliotis; species Haliotis rubra. The sequence goes on from NW_025767679.1 coordinate 2,167,139, forward strand.
ACTATTATTTGTTATTGATAATAGATGGACTAAGTTTACCCTAGGTAATTTTGTCCACAGTGATTATATTTGTCTCCAGTACTTCACAAAGACAAGTCTCTTGCAGCCTAACAATATGTTTTGGTTTCTCTGAGCCAGACTAGGGGTTTGATACAGTTCCTTTCAAGTTGTGCAAATTAGCAATCAGTTTGTGTAGGATGTCAACAACTGATCTGTTTCAGCACATTGATGAGCCACAGCACTTCTCATTTGTCTGAACAGTATATAGAACCAGATTCAGAGCTGATCACCCAGGCCTGACAGGCTATAATCTGCAAGTTTTAAAGATGTTATATCACATAAGTATTCAGATCAAGTGCTTGTAAGGTGAAAGTTATGTACGGGGCACTGTTGATTCAGTTGTTTGGAACACTGTTGTATACTGTGCAGATGAGAAGCTGAAACATATGATCAAGGCTTCAAACCCTAGATTGCCTAATTTATGTTTCTAGGTCAACGCCATACCCATGCTAATCATTTTCACCAAAGTCATAAATGTCCACTTTAATGGAAATATCATTTTTCAATATTTTCATTCAAGCATGTAACCTGCTCAAGAGAGTAAATATAAATTCTCTTTAAATGACAATAGGCACAACAGAATTCCACAGGAAAAGAGCCTCCCAAAATTTGCAATATACTGTTTAGTCATATGTTAACAATGTCTACCTATTAAGTGATTATAGACTGGTGACACAGGTGAAATGGGCAGGTAATAGTCTGCCACAGTTGAGGTGACTGGAGCGTAGCCAGAGTGGAATGTTGTCTCAATAATTTGATACAAGTGGAAAACCTAACACGTTGTCTCAAAACAGCCATTGTGGCCTGTTGTCTGCACATCTGACATCATAATCTAATGTGTTATGCATCAAATAAACTGTATGTATATTTGGAAACAAAGATAATATTAGCGAGGCAAAGACAATCCAGTTTAACCTTCTTTTGAACTCACAGAGCAGGTTAAGTGCCTCACATGTTCCTTTTGCTTTCGGACGTTTACTGTACAGGTATTTATTTCGCTCTGTTAAGCAAGACAGACAAATAGTAGATGTAAACACAGGTCAAAGGCTGGCCTGGAGAAGGACCACTATAGTGGCAAGCCCTGAACGCTACCTTACAATACAGCAGTGCACTAAAGGAAACCTGATCACAGAACTGCTAGCATCTTGCATAGTGCTGTACCTCTGGCAATACGGAATAAGGCAATTCCTGGGTCGGTATCTAGCCAGAAGATTCCATCACCATGGGAAACTGGTAATGTTGCATTTTGGAAACTTTTCTTGAGCTGTAGGTATTATCAGGCATGTAATTACCGAAGCAGCTTGTCGTGACATTGTGTGCCACTGGATGGTGGGGAGGGCAGGTGTGAGTTGTAAGGGCTATTGTTATATGACGTGTACCTGGGGTTGTGAGGACAAGGCTCCCTGCTCTCTACATCAACAGTGTGTGTGTTGACCTTTATGTAATAGTTGGCACATAGTCTGGGGATCTTCTCACTGTGGCCAACCTTGATAAAGTAGTGTAGCATTATAAGGCTGATTCTGTAAACTGGGAATTATGTGTTTGTGATTAATAAGTAAATCACTCTTGCATGTTTTGTGACATTTGATTTGGTCAGTTTACATTGTTTCTTAAATAACTTTGGATGTCATTTTAAAAATACAATGGACATTTTTTTTTCTTGATTTGCTCTGAGACAATCAAATGTTGAATATGAAACTCATTTCTTAATGAATCATTATAAGGTGTGAAAGACTAAACTGGAATATATTTGACAAAATGTCATATGTTGTGTTCCTATGTAAGTGGCATTTTACAAGCTATTCTAATACTCTTGGGAACTTTTCCCCATGTTTTCTTATGTTAACCTTTGAACGCATGACTTTTAAGTGCATGTGTAAAACTTCAAACACTCTCGTGAACCCCTTTGTGCCACACATCTGTATTAAGTTCAGAGGATGTTTAAATGGAAAAGAGATAACCCACTTAATCATGTAAACAATTAATTCCAGTCACACCTGTATGCAAAATGTTCCAGATTTGTCTGTTCAGATACAGGTTGGCTTCCTATGCAGGGTTGTCTATTTCATTTCCGAGGTTACTGTTGTTTACATCACATGTCAGCACTTCAGATAAGGAGAGGTAGCTCTTTTAACAGAAATCCTGACTGATTTTAATTGACTTGGAAGGAGATTGATTAAAACCCATGCAATCTCTGAGATGGACAGTGCACTGGGTGCTGATTGTGGGCATAGCAGCTGGTCAGTAATAATAATAATAATAATAATTTATTTATAGAGCGCCTATTTCCAAACGACATTGCTCAATGGCGCTATAAAGAGAAAAGATTGTAGACAATGTCTATGGAAAAGAGTTTGAAAAGATGAGTTTTGTATGTGATGACACAATATCTTAGGATTGATTCTTGTGTGATGTAGAGATTGTGTATGTCTCTGTTACTGTTTCACTATTTCTTAGCTGAATGTCAATAAGTTATTGCTGCTTCTGTGAAGCATAGTATTATATACTGCTTGAAATAGTTTGGTTAACTTAAATGATTTGATCTGAGATTATTTCACCATGGAAAAAAAAAAAATCAATTTTTTGAAGTTTGAATAACGCTTATCCAATTATGGGAGAATTTTTTAAAGAAAGTGGCTGCACAAGATGATATCAGTTCCTGTTACCTTTGAAAGGGCATACTATCAGTGACTTTGTCAATTTTGTGTTATTGTACCCTGATGGTTTGTGGTCTCGATTTGCTTTTCTTTGGACAAGATTTTTTGTGCTTCCATATATTGGCATATGTTAAGTGAAACAAACACCAGTATTTATCAAACAATATAAAAATTTGATTGGCTTTCTGGGTTCAGCTACATTTATAATGGTCTGTACAAACATCCATAAGGTTTTTAATGTGGTGAGTTTGTTGGTCTAATTAGGGGGAAGTAAAGACCTGTAGACTAGTTATGCATATTATTACTCTGTTATTAAGGGGGCGGTGTGGGTAGCCTAATGGTTAAAGTGTTTGCTCGTCACGCTGAATGCCCTGGTTCTATTCCCCACATGGATCCAATGTATGAAACCCATTTCTGGTGTGCTAGGGTCCATGCAGGTAGCAAAAGTAATGTAAGTCCCCATGGTTCCTAGTATGGTGATCTCCCTTCAGTTGTTGGCGATCTATAGCCCATTTTTACATTGTATTGTCTTCTTTAATTGGAATATTTTAGCTTTGTTCGCTAGTTTTATATTGATAGCTGTGATTGTCTAGTATTTTTACTGTCCTTCGTCGGCAGGTTTTTATAATAACTATATATATTCTATTACAATGTCAAATGTTCTCGTCACGATATGGCTGAGATATTGCCGATGTGACGTTAAATATTAACTCACTCACTCACTCACTCATTTCTGGTGTCCCCCCGCTGTGATATTGCTGGATATATTGCTAAATGCAGTGAAAAAAAACCATACTCACTCACTCACACTGTTATTAAGGTAGCTGGAAGTTTAGAAAGCAGTACTGCAGTGATTGAAGTTTGTTCTTTGATGTTGTAGTTAGAGTATATATATAGTCCAGAAGTCTTTGTAACTGTGACATTATGGTAGCTAGAGCTGTATGTTGTGTTGCATTAGACAACATTATATGCATCAACAATGAATGATTATGGGTGTATTTGGTAAAGCTTAAATATTTCAGAATAATATTTTTGTGGGGGAATATTGTTGGGCATTCACTAAAAGGTTTGAAATTGGTTTGCATCCATTGTTGATGGTAATGCACTAACACCCTTCTAAATAGAAATGATTTCACACTCAAAGTAATCATGATGAATGTCAAGCAGTTTTTATTATCTCGCTGTGTTTGAAACAAAAAGTTGTCCTGGGGTCTTGAAGATTTGCTCCTATTGTATTTGAATCAAGGGACTACTCACTCTCTCAAATTCCACCTGAAATGTGTAAAGAGCCTTTATGCTTAATTTGAAACAGTGTCAAGTTTCAATGTCAATCCTGTAAGGTGACACAAACTACGTACTACCTGCCAACTGAATGTGTCAGTGACCTGGAGGCAGAGGCGGTCTAGGTGCAGCTACCTGGTGTGCATGTACAGCACAAAAACACCTGTATAAGCAGCTGTCTTGTGCACAGGATCACTTCTCTGCCGCCTCTCAAACTATAACTTACACCACTGTCACTTTCAGGAGCTTCACTCAGACGTCCATTTTCTCCTTTCCTCTGGTGTTATACGTTCTGCAAAAGAGCAAGCATGTTTACATTCTTGTTCTCTGTTTCAGTATTTCCATCTATGGTGGCACAGAGTTGTTGTTTTGGTGGCATGTGTAGACCAGAAATTTGGCTTCACAGTGATTGATGCAGTTATTAGATGTAGACTAATGTGATAAACATTGTGAAATAAGATGATGCATTTTCTGCCCCCATATAATGCATACTACTTGCTCTCTTATTTCTTCACTTTATGAAATCTTAACTACTAAGCTTGTTAAAATAACAGGAAAACCATATATAGAACGTGTTTATGTAAAGAGGGTTTTGATTTTTGAGGTTTTGGTTTTCAAAAGAATAGCATATAATACATACAAACTTAATCCAGTATTCCAGTGGTTAATGCATAATGATCTGTATTTCCAAAGCTTAACTTTAAATAAATATGTCATGTCAATACTTATCATGTGGCAATAGGGTTCTTCCAATCCACTGATTACATGAATCATACTGTCAGATTCCCATGGCTGAATTAGCAGAGCAAGAAACTAAGATGGGGATGCTGATAATAACAGCCCAAATTGAGACTGTTATGTTAGAGAGCTGTCACCCTATGATATTGGATAATAAACACCTGAATGTTGGTGGTTGTCTGAGGCTGTGTTGAGTGAGATAGGTTGCGACTGTTATGAAGAGGGTACCCTCCACTTGGATTGTTTAGGTACAGACAGAAATAATGTTCCCCTGCGAAGATGAGGGGCTGATGGTTTTGGACTTGTTCCCACTAACTAGTGGAATGAGCAAATATCTCAAGTTTTCCTTTCAATGCTTTTTCCATCTGTCAGAAAATGTTAGATTGAGCTGCACTTGCAATGGTGGTTGATTGTTAGGGGAGAGAAAGTGTGAGAAGTAGAGCTGATGATTAAGAAACTGTAGCTGAGCTGAGGACTCCAGGAGGAAGTGGCAGACTACACATGGCCACCTGATATGACCTCGAGCAGACACACTGTAATTATGTTTTTGTTTGAAACTAGAGAACAGGATATTTTCTGTTAGCACTGAAGGAATGTTCCGGACATCATGTAAAAGTCTTGTTCTGTTTTGCAGGCTGTCAAAGGAGGTGGATGCAACTGAAGAGGCGGTTACTGCAGATGACAAATTCTCTTCAGGGACGGCTGCTGTGAGAAAGCAGACGCATGATTCCTCTGATAACTTTCAAGGTGAAAACAATAATTTGGAATTACAGGTGACAGATTTATTGGATGAGTTTGAATCTTCAGGTGGTTCAGAATCTTCGGATACACAAATGAGAAAGTCAGCCCTAGGACTTCGGAGGTCAGAGTTTGATACAAGCCATGGAGACGAATATACTAACAGGGACAGGTCAGAAAAACGGAAACGCTTTATTACAAGAAATGCACAAGCTATTAGGGATTCAGATAGTTTACCCGGATCGACAGAAAGTGAAAGTATGTTTGAAACAGCCCCATCTGCTCCATCTAGTACAGAACCTGTTAGACGAAAAGTTCGGAAAGACAAAAGTTCTCTGCGGAAGTCCAGTCTCAACAAACATGAAAATGACAGTAAGTAATACTATATTCCTACTAATGTTAATTTATTGACATGGAAAATTAAATTAGATAGGTAGACTGATACTTGTGTTTCCCCATTCTCTTTTAAATGTGACCTAGCAGAGTGTTGCCTTAGAAGCTGATAGTATTATCCTTAAAGGACTGCATCTCTGAGACATCCATCCCTATATGCTGCCGTTTGTTTTGAAATGTCTCATACATTGTCAGCACTGGAAGATAGAATTTCATCTCCGACATCCTTGGATACTGTTATTACTTTCACTGTCTGTTGGAGAAATTTCATGAACCATTACTCTCCATGAGTACAGGAATAATTACACACAGATGCGATGCTCATGAAACTTAGGACACAACCTGAAGCCATCCAGCCCAGAATCTGGAGCCATCTTTATTATCAGCTTCAACACTTTACTTAAACAGTGCATTTGCCTAGCTTAGCAACATCCCACCTCTGACATGTCGACTATCAAACATAAGCACAACACACTAGTTTCAATACAGGATTATTTTATAATTAGAAATAAATTCCTTTACATGGTGTAAAAGCAACACTGAGTAAAGATCATCAGCACGCTGCTCTTTTATATGAGAGATTGTGGTGCACATTAGGTTACCTGATATTACAGGAGGAAACAGATTTATGTTGAAGGAGAATCCAGCAGGGAAGCCTCCACAGCTGTTTTCATCTGTTATCTAGAAAAGTCTTATTCTCATCTCACAGGTCATAAATTGTTGGCATTGTACATTCTCTGAGTCTGGTGCAGTTTTCAAATAGGCTAGAGTTTCATGGAACTGGGAGCCAAATTCATGTTTACAGAGGACAGAAGCAGTTTTCTCGTTTGTTTTAGCTATTTTTTAAGTTTTGTGTTCACGATGCTCCAGAAGAATTTCTGGTGATAATATCAAGTGTATTATATTGTGACTGGACAAGTCAGGAGCATTCAGAATATCACTTCATGGTGTATCACTCCTTACAAATACAGTTGAGTAACTTTAAGATTGTTCAGGACATAACATTCTTGTAAATCATTTCACAATAATATTCATAAAATGTCATACTATAGTTTTATTAATACTTAGAAACTGTGCCATCTTATCAACCATTGTAGGCACTCTGGTGAGATATTGGCTTTAACAGGGTATTATATATGTTTATATGTTCCCCTAGTTATTTCTCAGGAATGGAACCGGATCATGTTAAACATAACGAAAATGTGGTTCAGGACTGCAATCCAACACAGTATTAAACATAATGGGTTTTTGCTGGTTGGTGTTTTTCATAATGATTTTCATAATGATTTTCATTTTACAACTTCATAGACTTTATGAATCAGTAAATTATCATTTGAATCCTGAAAAAAGATAATGTTTCAATATGTTTAGGCCTTGGAAAGGATGTTATCTAAAGCACGAGTAAAATGCTTATTTATTCAGTTACTACTAACTACATTTCTCTGACAGAATGATTTTGCCTGAGTTGTGTAAATATAAGAAAATCTACAGCATACCACTTGCCCTGTAGGATGAATTAATTCTGTTGAGCAACTACGTATGAAGTCACGATGATCTGTCCTAGACTGTAATCTTTGAGGGAATATTCACAGACTCATGCTAGCCAGCCATGTCGTGTGGAACGTTGTCTTCAAGGTTATTGTATTCAGGACACTCGCCAGACTAAACACAATGGCTTGATCTGTTTGTTGTTGTTCTCTGGAAAAATAGGATTGGGGTTTGGTTTGCTGTAATGGCCTCAGTGAATTTGGGGATGGTTCAATGTTGTGCAATGTCTTTTTAGGCAGCCAGCTTACACGGATAAAGTGATGAAGAGATTATTCATCTGTTATTTATATAAAAAAATTATTTTCAGTTACTAATTGCCAAAAAAAGGTAGACGATAGATATTTATTGTTGATTGTAAAGTGCTGACATTTTTTTTCTTTCTTTCTTGATCCTCAATAATTTTGTTCAAACTTGATTTTGTTTTGTTTTTTCAACATTTGAATTTGATTAAGTTGAATGACAAATGCAAAACACTTGACAAAATAGAAGTATCAAGTAAACTTGGTCATCGTCAGTGTCAGTATGATGATGTTTAACATAATACATCCTGAAACCAGTATACTGAACACCTTTACAGTCAATGTGTGAAATATGCTCTGGCACACTTCCATGAGCCTGTGCATTGAAAGAAAACATATAAACCATTAAATTGCTGTTGGACACGATCCTCGTGAAATGACAATTTTCAGTTTTGACCACACACCTAACTGTGTTCTGTTTAAACCGCTTGAAAAAGGTGTATATACATAGGTAGTAGTGTTTCACAAAGACATTTCATGGAACACATTTAGGACATCCATATTGCTATAGCATATATAGGTAGTTGGTGTTTTATGGCATAAAATGTTGACTGTGTGAAAGTGATCACGGGACATATGAACATGGAATGCCTGTCTGTCTTACACAGACATCCCTCTGTGCATACATCACTGCAGTGATAACACTATCAGTAATATGCCCACAGAGAGGTCAACTCTATTAATTCAATTTGTCAAACTGTCTTTGATGTGCTGGTTCTTATTGGCAAGAAGCTTTATCTCTATGGCATGCTTATGTACAATAATAAACATGACAAACTATCATATTAACTGAAGGGTTTTTGATTGAGATAAATGTCAGGTGTATGATGATTTATGTTTGTACCCCGGTGACTGCTGCAGGCCCTGAGATCCTGCTCTGTAGGAAGGCTGGAGGATCTCTGAGTTAGACCACTACAGTCATGTATTTGCCCTTTGGTAAAGTATTGGTTTTACAAGGGAAAATGAGCCAGCAATTAAGAGCAGATCTAGACTTGCTCACTTAGGGCTTTAGCATTGCAGGGAGGTCTATGCAGTAGGGAAAATAATGTGGTTCAGGGACTGTGAGACTACTTATCTGTCGTCTGTCATACAGACCCTGAAACAAATATTCCCAATGCAGCCCATGTAAGTGTAGAATGTGTGGCAAGTCTAGATTACCACAGGTTCAGACTGAAAATGAAGAAAGTTTTCTGGGCTCCTTTTTATTGTATTTTATTAACATAATTTAAAACTTTATTTTTATCCTGTAGATTATGTTTATTTCAGAGATGAGATGTTAGTCTAAATTATGCGGTTCCCATGTAAAGTAAATAACTGCCATTTCTGTGGCAACTTTTCAAATTGATTCATTCTGATAAACAAGAGATGAAATTGACACAAAGACATTCTCATCATGAAGACAGAAGATCTCATCAATATAGGTGTGATTGCTAAGTAATTCAACCTAATCAAGAAATAAAATTATGAAAGACTGAATATATGTGAAAGGTCTGAGTTTAGTGTTTATTTTGTGCAGATCTTGCTAAAATGTTGCTGTGGAACGGGGAGGTTGTGATGCAGACATGAGAGGCAGTGTGTTGAGCCAGGTGTACTGGCCAGATTGTGTGAGATGGGCTATAGTGGGTTGAGAATCTCATTACTGGGAGTACAGGAGGTAGTGTGGGCCATGTGATGGGGGTCTGGAACATTACCAGTCTAAAGATAGGCTGTGGCTTGTAATTCAGCTTCATATTGTGTACACAAAAAATACCCCTCATTCCAATAGTGTACAGCCAATATAACACCCATGGACAGAAACTGAGTTTGGAAGTTTGGAAACACTGAGTGAGATCAGTTATCAGTCTCCACAATAGTCAGAAAAAGTCTTACTTGATGAATGTATTCTTAAAGAATATGTTTTCATGAGATTTTTGTTGTCAGTTGTACTACATACACATTGTTACTTATCATCTTGAAAATATCTTGAAGCAGATCACACTTCCCTCATATTATGAATTTTATTTCCAGGAATTGAACATTTTGTTTCCCTACATTGGGAACAACACACTTATCTGTTTGCTAATCAGTGTAATCAAATGAAAATGTTTTTAGACACTAACACCAGACTGATGCCCTTGTTCTTGTGCTGTAAATGCTACCAGGTAAATGTCTCTCTAGTCATTACATTCTCCAATATGTTTTCATTCATTATGGTAATGCAGAGTTATCTCATATTGAAGTCATTAGCAAGTTAATTGTTGTTGCAACGGAATAAATGCTTCATAAGAGTTGCAGAGACATTTGAAGCTGCTCCAAGAAGGAAGAGGCAGATAGTACATCTGCATATTTTCTCTGACCTCTTCAAATCAGGCACAGACCATCTTGCATATATATAGGATTCTGTGGCATTTTTGTCAGAAATGCTAATTACAATGTTTGGCCCTATAGCATGTATTAGATACAACAGTTGATGAGAGAAAAACATTTATTAGAGGTTGTGTAGTGGTCCATCGTGTAGTGTGCATGGTATAGGGGAGTTCATAAGAGGTTTAGAGGTGTGCATGGTATAGGGGAGTTCATCAGAGGTTTAGAGGTGTGCATGGTATAGGGGAGTTCATCAGAGGTTTAGTGGTGTGCATGGTATAAGGGAGTTCATCAGAAGTTTAGTGGTGTGCATGTTATAAGGGAGTTCATCAGAGGTTTAGTGGTGTGCATGGTATAGGGGAGTTCATCAGAGGTTTAGTGGTGTGCATGGTATGAGGGAGTTCATCAGAGGTTTAGAGTGTGCATCAGGGAGTTCATCGGAGGTTTAGTGGTGTGCATGGTATAAGGGAGTTCATCAGAGGTTTAGTGGTGTGCATGGTATAAGGGAGTTCATCAGAGGTTTAGTGGTGTGCATGGTATAAGGGAGTTCATCAGAGGTTTAGTGGTGTGCATGGTATGAGGGAGTTCATCAGAGGTTTAGTGGTGTGCATGGTATAAGGGGAGTTCATGGTTTAGTGTGTGCATGGTATAAGGGAGTTCATCAGAAGTTTAGTGGTGTGCATGGTATGAGGGAGTTCATCAGAAGTTTAGTAGTGTGCATGGTATAGGGAGTTCATCAGAAGTTTGGTGCATGGTATGAGGGAGTTCATCAGAAGTTTAGTGGTGTGCATGGTATAAAGGGAGGGAGTTCATCAGAAGTTTAGTGGTGTGCATGGTATAAGGGAGTTCATCAGAAGTTTAGTGGTGTGCATGGTATAAGGGAGTTCATCAGAAGTTTAGTAGTGTGCATGGTATAGGGAGTTCATCAGAAGTTTAGTGGTGTGCATGGTATAAGGGAGTTCATCAGAAGTTTAGTGGTGTGCATGGTATAAGGGAGTTCATGTGCATGGTATAGGGAGTTCATCAGAAGTTTAGTGGTGTGCATGGTATAAGGGAGTTCATCAGAAGTTTAGTGGTGTGCATGGTATAAGGGAGTTCATCAGAGGTTTAGTGGTGTGCATGGTATAAGGGAGTTCATCAGAAGTTTAGTAGTGTGCATGGTATAAGGGAGTTCATCAGAAGTTTAGTGGTGTGCATGGTATAAGGGGTAGTTTGTGTGCATGGTATAAGGGAGTTCATCAGAAGTTTAGTGGTGTGCATGGTATAAGGGAGTTCATCAGAAGTTTAGTGGTGTGCATGGTATAAGGGAGTTCATCAGAAGTTTAGTGGTGTGCATGGTATAAGGGAGTTCATCAGAAGTTTAGTAGTGTGCATGGTATAAGGGAGTTCATCAGAAGTTTAGTGGTGTGCATGGTATAAGGGAGTTCATCAGAAGTTTAGTGGTGTGCATGGTATAAGGGAGTTCATCAGAAGTTTAGTGGTGTGCATGGTATAAGGGAGTTCATCAGAGTTTAGTGGTGTGCATGGTATGAGGGAGTTCATCAGAAGTTTAGTGGTGTGCATGGTATAAGGGAGTTCATCAGAGGTTTAGTAGTGTGCATGGTATAAGGGAGTTCATCAGAAGTTTAGTGGTGTGCATGGTATAAGGGAGTTCATCAGAGTTTAGTGGTGTGCATGGTATAAGGAGTTCATCAGAAGTTTAGTGGTGTGCATGGTATAAGGGAGTTCATCAGAGTTTAGTTGCATAGTATAAGGGAGTTCATCAGAAGTTTAGTAGGTGTGCATGGTATAAGGGAGTTCATCAGAGGTTTAGTGGTGTGCATGGTATAAGGGAGTTCATCAGAAGTTTAGTGGTGTGCATGGTATAAGGGAGTTCATCAGAAGTTTAGTGGTGTGCATGGTATAAGGGAGTTCATCAGAAGTTTAGTGGTGTGCATGGTATAAGGGAGTTCATCAGAAGTTTAGTAGGTGTGCATGGTATAAGGGAGTTCATCAGAAGTTTAGAGGTGTGCATGGTATAAGGGAGTTCAGGGAGTTCATCAGTAGTAAGGGAGTTCATGCAGTTTAGAGGGTGAGTAAGGGAGTTCATCAGAAGTTTAGTAGTGTGCATGGTATAAGGGAGTTCATCAGAGGTTTAGTGGTGTGCATGGTATAAGGGAGTTCATCAGAAGTTTAGTGGTGTGCATGGTATAAGGGAGTTCATCAGAAGTTTAGTGGTGTGCATGGTATAAGGGAGTTCATCAGAAGTTTAGTGGTGTGCATGGTATAAGGGAGTTCATCAGAAGTTTAGTAGTGTGCATGGTATAAGGGAGTTCATCAGAGGTTTAGGGGTGTGCATGCTAATCATAGTCTTCCATTAATCACCCAAATGATGTCCAAGTTGTTCTTTCATGTCATTGCCTTTAAACTTTAAACGTAACAAAGTTACAAAATACAATAATTAGTTTTAGACAAATACACCTCCTCCATCCATAAGACAATATAAGTAAGTTTGGATTTACTTGACTAGATACTTGTGTTCAAAATAACCTGATCATGAAGAGTAGGCCATGAAAACTATTAACTGGCTGTGAACAGTATGGTCCAGATAACCATAAAGATCCATATAAAGAATTATGATCAAGGCATTGTTTGCATGTGATCATGTCAGTTGACAACATTCTAGGCATCCTTTGTGCACAAGCATTGAATCAGCTGAGACATTGTTTGGACTTTCTTAAGACCTATGGTGTTATTGGTATCTTAAATATAATCATTTACAGGCACCACAATCTTACAATATGCATGCATATAAAACCAAACATTATTGTCCTTTGGTAGCACGCTCTTTACTTCTGAAGCATTTGACCAGCTGTGTAAGAACTGATTGAGAATGCCATGACACCATCAGACAATTGTATTATCACAGGCTTCAACTGAAGAACCATGTTTATAGAATGAAGGTTAAAGTTGGTACCATGATTAGTTGATGTACTGATGGGCTTGTCATTCCTGTGTAGTGTGAAAGGTGTTTGGTGATGTGCAACTTTGATGGATGCCCTTGTTGTGCTGTCATGACTAGTCAAACACTGTTGTGTCAAAGTTTGATGAGTCAAACTAACTGTGGTCTCAAAGTTTGATGAGTCAAACTAACTGTGGTCTCAAAGTAAGCTTGGTCTCTGTATTCCTTATGTATTCAACATTTTGAGGTTGTGTCAACCCTTAGATAGCTAGGAGTATTTAAGTAGGTCCTTTCAACATTGACACAACTTTGACTGTATCCTAATATATTCAAAGACTAATCAGAGCTTTTAAGTTTATGGCTCAGTTACAGATGGAGTTTCCTTCTTTTTTCTCAGATGAATACTAATGTAAACAGAGTAATTTTGTCAAACAGCTACGAGCTGGTCGCTCATTTATTTGCCTCCAGCTAGCTTGTGGCCTGACATCAATCTCATGGCTTTTTTTTGGCGGAAGTAATGCATAAAAAGTGGTTCCTGCGTGCTGAGCACCATGTGGCAATGCTTAAACACTCTCCATGTGGAGATTCTGACTGGGCCAACAGAAGAATTTGACAAAATGTGGAATCATTTAGCTTGTCTCCAAAATTTCTTAAATTGTTTACCCGAGTGTGAGATGTGGCTTCATAGCTGTCTGAAGTGAGGATGATTTAGGAAGGAGATGGCAAGACTCCTCCCTCTGTTGCGCTGATAGCAGGCTCTCCTTCTGGGAGATTACATAGATGTGATTAAAATATTTCTACCAGTCATTAATACAGGTTACCGTTATGTGGTTGAGTATGAAATGGCTGATACCTGGAAGCTTTGAATGATTGAGGTCACAGACCACCTTAGATGGTGTTTGTAGAATATATGAAGTTATTAATGCAATCCTGTTTCATGTTGCTGCACAGGTGTGTCGTACTCCTTCGTGCAGGTTTTGGCATGTCATATGTTTTACTCTAATAAGAAAGAAGGAAAAGTCAATTTTGAGAAATAACTCATATGAAATATGAAACCAGAAAACTAGCATATATATTAGAAGTACATACTTCAAAGCATTTCATGTGAAGAAACTCTGACAAGTAAATATGCTGTATGTGATGAAATTATTGATTTGAAAGGATTGATGTGGAGGCTCTCTTAATTGTTTCGTGTAATGTTATCAAGACCGCCTATGTGTCACTGATTTGATGGGGCTGAAGTTGATAGTTGACACACAGCCATACAGTTGTTGGCCATAAGTGTAAATACTTAGCTGAAGGGATTCACCTGACAGACTTGCTACAGTCTCATCAAATACTCACAGACAAAACACTAGAACGCTTTTCTGTCTGATCAGGTATGAATGATGATTTGTGTACAACTGAGAGACATTGTTTCTATGTTAAAGGGGTAGTGTTCTGCAACTGCAAGGTTTTTAGGCTTCATAACATTTGAGTTGAAGTTTTACTCATATGTTAACTTGCTTCAACTGCATAGTGGCCATGCCTGTTTGGTTGCCAGGTGTGTCCTCATGGGCATTGTTTATCATGTTGATATTGGGACCGTTGTTAGACTTCAGATAAATTCATATAAGTTGATATTGAAATGTTTTGTTTGATAATACTGATAAAATATTGAGATTTAGAGTGATTCGGTTGGTTGTCCATAATTTATTACAATGTATTTAAGAAATATAAAAGTATTAAACCTGTGCATGTTAGGTCAGGTCAAGCCTGCTTACAAAGTGACTTGTATGATAGCTGTATTTTGTCTCCCAGTTCCAGGTAGCAGCCTATCACTGAGTATCAGCCATGCACATTATTCTGAAATATCTCTGAACCAACAGCAGTACTTATAAGCACATAGAGCAGTATTAATGTCTGCTAGCCCACAGGCTACTACAGTCAGTATTGCCAAATGGATTTGCATGTTGCTAATAATGTCACTCACTCCTTTTTGGGGTCCAAGTCAGATGGTTTGAATATTGCTGAGTTTTCATGAAACAAAGTCTTGCATGATATGTACCTGATCATGAGGTCAACCTGTAGGGGCAGTTCAGATGTCAGTACTTTGTCATGTTCAAGTGGCAGATTGTACATGGTTTAAGAGTGTGCTTTTAGGTAACTAGGTCAGATTAAAACTGGTAGCAACTTAAATTGCAGCTGTTGATTTTTAATGAATATTTGGTAAAACAGTTTTTTTTGAGGATGTAGAACTCTTTATTATTATTCCTTAAAAACGGCAGAACATATGATGGTAGCATTGAAGGAAATTCATTTGAAGGTATTGCTAGTTACGTACATGCTACAGAGCTGTTAAGAGGGTGGGAAAAACAGAAATCTGTGATTATAATTTGAAGTTTGGTTTGGACTAGTCTGAACAAGTGGGGAGCACATGATGATCACCAGGACCTGCACCATATTTGGCTTTCCTCACATCATGTGATACATCTGGAATATTGTTAAAAGGTGTGTCAAACCCGAATCACTCACTTGCTCACACTCAACATGCTATTATCTCAGTGTTGGGGAACTCTGGTGGGTAAGTGAATTTATAATAGGAATACCTACCTCCTTACATCAAGCCAAGCTACTTATAATTAAACAATCCATCCGTTCAAACATTTCCAGGATAAGCAGCATATTACACAACACATTAATTGTGTCTCTCCACAGTTGGAAGTCTGAACGATAGACAGCTTTAAAATGTATGCAACATAAGTGTTCCAGTATACAAAACCCTTTTCATATTAACCCAAAGTTGACACAAGGCATTTAAATGTTGTCATTATAGTGCTAAAGCTGCGCTTCAAAACATTTACTCCGCTGACGCTACTTTTATTGGCTGTCGACTGTCCCATTTTCATCAGTATTATTGCTGAATTCTATACAGGTTTAAGTCCCCGACGTCATGCAGTGTTCAATTATCCTACACACACAGTGTCCTTTGTGGCATGACTTGGAAAAATGTAGCCACCTATTGACAACTTTATATAGGTGAAGCCAGAGTTGTAGACAAACTAAACTGTCATTAGAAACAAGTGCACTCACTGACCACAAACAAGATACGCTTGACTTCTCAATGATGTGTGTGTCACTTCAACCTGACATCTATAAGACTGACATGGCTAGAGCAGTAAAAAGTTCATTTATAAGGTATAGAATCAATACAAACACAATTACCTTTGCTATTCTTTATTGTGCAATACATTGGACAGCCAACTGGTTAAAATGTTATCTTGTCATGCTCCTGATTTAGGTTATATCCTTCACATGGGTACAATATGTGAAACTTTGGATTTGCAGATGACTCTACAGCCTACTCACACAAACTCTGATGTACATTGAGTTAGTTAGAGGAGGTGGACATGTGAATAGTGTGTCTGCTCGGAGATTTGAAGTGTGCCCAGGTTCAATACCTTGCTGCAACATTGAAAAAACTCTAAGAGATGGCTTGTGCTATGACCTTGCTGGGATATTGCTAAAAGCGGCGTAAAAGCATACTCACTCACTCACTCTTTAGATTACTTCACCTTGCCTATACATTGCATATGGTCCTTCATCATCTTGATGGGGTTGGTCCAGTTGTCTAAGGCAGAGCACTTTGTGTCTAGAAATGCCCTGCAAGGTGCCAGAATATTGTCATGAGTTTGATTACCAGCACACTGGGTTTCACCTAAGTGGTAAACATCTGCTTCAGCCCAACATAAAACTGACATAATGGACTGGTCATGTATGGAGGTGTCTCCGTAAAGTTGGTCCAAGGTGGGGCTGTCATTCAGGTTTTATAAAAACTAGAATCTTTTACCTCCTATCCACAGTTGTGATAAACAAATCTGACCCCGCCCTCCTTTTATTGTGTCCTCTAACCTCCTTAAAAAGTGAACAGCCTAGTGGGAGATGAACAAATTAAAACCTTGATGTAAACAGCATTGTAGGGTCAGTCCTTGTCCATGAACAAACCTGATGTAGTGTAATTCATGCTTTGGATATGTTATCATATTGTGAGTACCTGGCCAACTTGTTGTAATATGGCCGTGTGAGTGTTTGACACATATCAAAGACGCCATTGGAAGTGTCTTGGTATTAAAGCAGGCCTCATACATTTATTATCAGGTGATCTTATGACCAGATCTGAAATTGAGTGCAATAGACACGGACTGGACTAGTTGTTGACAGAAACTTTTAGCTTTCTATCTATATTGAATGTAGTGTTGGTTTATGGATCTGGATAGGAGCTCCCGAGCTGGGTATTGAGGGAGGGGTTGAGGATGAGTGCGGGCACACATCGCCTTTTTCACCAACCCAAAGAGGACGACACACATATTGTTTGCATGCTTCTGGAGCGACATTAATAGGGACTTGAATAAAGAAGCCCTGTTTGGCGTCTTTTCTTCGGTTTATCAGCATAAAGCTCACAAGCCTTGAATGAGGCCAGGCGAAAATGTAAACATTCAGTCTGCACAAATTTGAAATATTTTTTGTTAATTTCACACAGGTCTACTTGACAGAAAGAATATTGCCAAGTACACATGTTTATTTCATAGGATCAGATACTGAGTTTGCACTTGAAAATGGGTGGATAGATTGTTGCATAATTGGAAAAGCTATGACTTATAAACTTTGCTGGCTGTTCGGAGATAGCCAGAAACTCCAAACAACTGTGAAGGAAAGGCAGCTGCAGCACAGGGCTTGTCATACACTGGAGACATACACACTCTCAGCATGGCCTCACACTTGGCTACGTACATTGAAACTGGCATATGTTATATTGAAAGCTTTCAAAATGAAATAATTGGCAGCGATTCAAATTGAAAAGGTGAATGATCCTGTGAGATGTCTTCAAAGATGGACTAATTTTCAAGACGAGAAAGTTATTTGAAAGCTGGTTGTAGTTCAAAGAGGATGAAAAGTATTGGTGTGATTTGTGTGCTGTATTCATCGTAAATAGGCATATAAGACCATTGTGCAGTGCTTTGTTGATTTGGATTGTGGCTTTTATTGACTGACTACCTGCTGTTAGGTACGTGAGCAGGAGTACGACTTGTCACCCAATGCAGGTAAAGACTTGTGTTCCACAAGAGGAGTTTCTCACTGGATGCTTCATGCAATGGACATATCTTGTAACAGATGTATTTTGTGTCATTGCTAAGGATTTGGCAAAAACAGTAGTGTGAATTCTTTGTGACTTCCTTGAAGACAGACTTGTCTGCATCACTGTGGATGTTCATGCATGTACTTGTATCCAAATTTATGAGGCTGAAGTGACAGCTTCATTGTGGTATGAGTATCAGCACACTTCTTCATGTATCCTGTTGTATGTTGCAAGATGTGGCTCGATTGAAGCAGTGAAGCATGACAAGTTAAACTTAATGTTGTGACAGGCGCACGCTTGGGCATTAAGTATATGTTCGCATTCAGGTGACAGGATCATTAATCACTCACAAATTTCATTTGATGAAAATCTGACCCTTTGTGAGGTTATACGTCAGAGTTCATTTAGCCATTCGGGGATGGTCGTTTCAATCCGTTAAGTTTCACAAGTTGGTGGAAATGTATTTCGAATAAGATCTTATGAGTCAGCAGGTCCGGTTATTTTTCACTTCATACCTGGATTAGTGTCACGACAGCAGGACGGAGATAGGAGAATTTGCTTTTTGTCTGTGTTGCTTTCCTGCACACTTAGTACATGTGTTGATGTATTGATCATACAGCAGTGAATGCATCTGTTGTGAGATTCACCAACACCAACGTGACAAAGACAAGGTTGAGTCATCCACAACCACATGGACTGGACTTTTGGATTTCACCCAATTTGAGGATAACTTGCCAACCTGTTAATAATTCACTGGGGTTGAATGAAGGAGAGATCCATCAGGCCGAGAGTCCAGCCTTGCGATCAGTTACAGTGGACAATACAGCTGTGGTAACAAGCCTCCTGGCTGTTGTTGTCACTCGTCACAGAAAGAGACAATTGTGCTGTAGCCACTCAAGTGGAACAGCCTGTATTCGGGTGGGCTGTAGACTGTCCATGGGACGTGATATGTTCGAGTGATATACACTAGCTACCAGGGATGATACGAATGTGTAAAATACAACATGTTATCTAAAAGGGAATATAGTGCTCTGTCAACCCGTCAAGGTGAGTCTTAGTCATTTCTTTATCTCAATCCCAGTCATGTTTGTGGAGGCGTCCCTGTTTGCCCGTGTTGTGATACAACATGGGACCTATAATGTCACCTGTCAGAAATACACTGCCATTCAAGTTATAAATTAATCAAATCTTAACCTTTGTTAACCAGGATTTCCTATGCGTCCATTGTGCCAGGGGAATATTATGAAATACTGTAATATTTACAAAGCTAAAGGTGTGGTTTAGAATTAATTTCTGAGACACACCTTTCATTATCCTAATCTCATTCTGCAGACAGATACCATGTTTGTCTGGAAGACATGTCATCAGTATATTCCCAGATTATTATTTTACTTGATATCCCTCAGGGAGGGTAGATGAGACACAGATGGCGAACTTCTTTGTTTCTGTTTCAAATATACTGACTGTGTAAGGCCTGGAATGTTGAATGTGCTCAGCCCCAGTGAGACAGAGTTTCAGGATGTGAATAGTGCCCTGTTTTGTCATAAATGTTTGGTGTGATGTTGTAAACAAACACATTAATATCAAAAGCTATTTTGTTACAGGTAATTGTGTAAAGATATGAATAGTAATTAGTGCAGCTAAGTTTTTGTATTATCATGGTGAAGATGACTGGTTTGGCTGAGGGTGTTCATATGTAAACATAGTTGGTTGGGAATATAGGGCATCGTTTGTCAACAGTTTCCCTGTGTTTATCATATGGCATTAATCTGTGTCCTGAGTTCCTTGAATTGGGGAAGTAAACATGTAATTGATGTTCAGTTTTGAATTCCTCTTCATATCTGATTTGATAATGGTTTCCAATTATGTTGCTAAACATGTATCAAAAATAGAAATGTGAGAGTAGAAAGTCCAAACATAAAACAGACATAGACCCTTCTGTAGTGATTACTGAATAGACACGTTTGTTGAGGTAGCAGATCCTTCTGTAGTGATTACTGAGTAGACACGTTTGTTGAGGTAGCAGATCCTTCTGTAGTGATTACTGAGTAGACACGTTTGTTGAGGTAGCAGATCCTTCTGTAGTGATTACTGAGTAGACACATTTGTTGAGGTAGCAGATCCTTCTGTAGTGATTACTGAGTAGACACGTTTGTTGAGGTAGCAGATCCTTCTGTAGTGATTACTGAGTAGACACGTTTGTTGAGGTAGCAGATCCTTCTGTAGTGATTACTGAGTAGACGTTTGTTGAGGTAGCAGATCCTTCTGTAGTGATTACTTTAGACACGTTGTTGAGGTAGCAGATCTTCTGTAGTGATTACTGAGTAGACACGCTTGTTGAGGTAGCAGATCCTTCTGTAGTGATTACTGAGTAGACACGCTTGTTGAGGTAGCAGATCCTTCTGTAGTGATTACTGAGAATAGACACGTTTGTTGAGGTAGCAGATCCTTCTGTAGTGATTACTGAGTAGACACGCTTGTTGAGGTAGCAGATCCTTCTGTAGTGATTACTGAATAGACACGTTTGTTGAGGTAGCAGATCCTTCTGTAGTGATTACTGAGTAGACACGTTTGTTGAGGTAGCAGATCCTTCTGTAGTGATTACTGAGTAGACACGTTTGTTGAGGTAGCAGATCCTTCTGTAGTGATTACTGAATAGACACGTTTGTTGAGGTAGCAGATCCTTCTGTAGTGATTACTGAGTAGACACGTTTGTTGAGGTAGCAGATCCTCATGTAGTGATTACTGAGTAGACACGTTTGTTGAGGTAGCAGATCCTTCTGTAGTGATTACCGAGTAAACACATAATTGTAATGGTTTTGTTTCGTTTTGAGATGAGAAGCCTTTATTAGGGTATTAGGGCTTCTATCAGGTAGCAGCCTTCAGTAAGATAGGAGAGTTGTAAGGGTAGTAGTGTAGCCTTCAGTAAGGTAGGAGAGTTGTAAGGGTAGTAGTGTAGCCTTCAGTAAGGTAGGAGAGTTGTAAGGGTAGTAGTGTTACTAGCCTTCAGTAAGGTAGGAGAGTTGTAAGGGTAGTAGTGTAGCCTTCAGTAAGTTAGGAGAGTTGTAAGGGTAGTAGTGTAGCCTTCAGTAAGGTAGGAGAGCTGTAGAGAGGTAAGTAGTAGTAGTGCAGCCTCCAGTGCAAGGTAGGAGAGTTGTAAGGGTAGTAGTGTAGCCTTCAGTAAGGTAGGAGAGTTGTAAGGGTAGTTGTGTAGCCTTCAGTAAGGTAGGAGAGTTGTAAGGGTAGTTGTGTAGCTTTCAGTAAGGTAGGAAAGCTGTAAGGGTAGTAGTGTAGCTTTTAGTAAGGTAGGAGAGCTGTAAGGGTAGTAGTAGAGCCTTCAGTAAGGTTGTTTCGGGTAGCTCTCTACAGGGTGCAAGTTATGGCTTTAGGGGAGATGCATACAATGCACTGGTGAGTCATGGTTGTATAGTTCTTAGCTACTACCTGATACATGGCCAAAGTTTTCTTAATTGCAAGTTAATAGGTAGATTAAGATACATGCACTGTTTGGGATCTGCCTGGTGCTGTCAGATTGTTGACTCACGCACAACAGAGCGTCATTGCAAGAGACATGACTTGATTTCTTAATGTTTGTATAGGCCTTTTTCAAAGCGTTCAGGACTAAAAGGAAATGTTTGTCAGCACTGAAATCCAGTTTCAGTTTTTGTCTGACTGTTATCGGAATGTTACGAGGTGTATAAGGACTTGCACTCATCTACATAGGCAAAATTTTCTTTTGTCAGAAGAAAAAAATTATTCGAAGTTTTTTCTGATGATAAGAACAGGATAATGTTTATTGCATTAGCTTAGTTGATAATTTGCTGTTCAAATAGATTGTTTCCTTGTATTTAATGTCTGATGGAATGAAGTGTTGACTTTCCTCAGTCCTGGAAATTGCCGCCCCTGACATGCTTATGTAGCTAGAAGCAGAAAAGACAGACTTCCCCAGTTATGAATATGATACTGATGCAGGTTGCTCTATTTATCTTTTCTTTCTCACAAAGATCTCTCCATAACAGTCGCATGCATGTAAGTATAAACCAAGCTTCTCTTGACCCTTGGAGATCTGGGTTAGAATTGATTTTCACAAGCCCATGCTTGTTGTAAGAGGCGACTAACTTTATCGGGTGTTTAGGCTTGCTGACTTGGTTGACACATGTCATAGGTTCCCAGTTGTGTAGATCAATGCTCATGCTGTTGATCACTGGTTTGTCTGGTCCAGACTCGATTATTTACAGACTGCTGCCATATTGCTGGAATATTGCCAAGTGTGGCATAAAATTAACTCACTCACTAACTCACCATGCTTCTCTTGGTTATGTTGGTGGAATTTAAACTGTTTTACCAGTACTTCATTAATGGAAGGGTGGTGCACAGGTGGCCCAGTGGTGTAACACACAATAATTTGTTGTGCACAGTTATGTCCCTTGAACACACCAGAAACCTTTCATTGTCGGTTTGAGTCCAGATTTACCTCGATTATGTTTTTATGTTTCCAGGTTTGTCACCAAAGTAATAAACATTTGTGATCTTCATGACTTCCGGCTTTGCCCTCACATTAATCTGACATAACTGGAATATCGATGAAGCTCACTTAATCAGTCATAAAAGAAAGAGAAATACAATGAAATACTTCTAGCTGTCACACCCAATGATAAGTAAGTGTTATATATATAGAGAGAGAGGTTAGATATATACAGTACAACCAGAAATTATTGAGAATTGAAAGATTGTAAAAAAAATTTTTTTCACTCATTACTCACGTATTAAATGTGAATATTAGCAGAACATAACTCCAGATTCAAAGACAGGTGAACAGTTAGTATTTTGTCAAGTCACCATGGGCAGCAATGCAGGCTTCAATGCGTCGGGGCATACTACTGATCAAAGAAGTTAGAAAGTCGTGGTCCATGCTGTCCCAATATCAGACCACCTCTTCTTTCATTTCAGTAATATTTGTC
This sequence comes from Haliotis rubra, assembly GCF_003918875.1. Taxonomy (NCBI): domain Eukaryota; kingdom Metazoa; phylum Mollusca; class Gastropoda; order Lepetellida; family Haliotidae; genus Haliotis; species Haliotis rubra. The sequence goes on from NW_025767679.1 coordinate 2,190,214, forward strand.
AGATTTTTCTTATTGACACTTTCCTTCATAAGTCCCCAAACATTTTCTATTGGATTTAGATCAGAGTGCTATAGCTTGGCCAATCTAATAATGTCATATTTTGGGTTCGAAACCAGGCCTGTGAACGCTTTGAACGATGTTTTGGGTCGTTGTCCTGTTGGAAAATCCAAAAATGTCCATAGAACACGTGAGCAGATGGAAGTAAATGTCCCTCGGGAATATCTGTGTACTGCTCACTGTTCATATTCCCTTCAAATACACGTTGCCCCTAAGACAGATATGCCACCCCACACATTAAATCGGACTGTACTTTGGGCGCTGATACAAAGGTTTTTCAGTTTGTTTGGTCCATAATTTCAGTGTATTAGGAAACAGCCACACAGAACTTTCATCTGAGAAAATCACATTGTCCGAATTAAAATTTCTATGCTGTAAGCACCAGTTCAACCTTCGCTCCTTTTGTTTAGGTTTCATGATCTGTGATGGAATTCCTCGACTTTTCTACCAACCCATTGCATGCAGCTCAATTCTAATTGTCTCCTTACAGACAGCCACAGTTCCTCTATCAATCATATCCAGCCTTAAGTTTTCTAAACTCCTTCGTTTGTTTTTAGAAACAAGAATACCAAGCCGCCTCCTGTCACCGACAGTCAATTTTCTGGCCCTACCTGCGCTTCCCTGGTGCTCAATGCCATATCCATTTGCAATATTTTTCAAAACACGATAAACAGTGGACAAAGGGATGCCTGTTCTACTTGAAATCACTTTAGCTGATCTGATGTCCTTGTTATAATACTGAACTTGATAGCTGGTCAAGGTTGTTTATACTAGAAATCGAATTAAACATATTCCTAAAATTCTCTATAATTTCTGGTCATACTATATATATATAGAGAGAGTGATGTAAAACATGTTGGAATCATTCATTACTGGGAGGCTATAGTCTAAGCTAAGTCCTGAAAACCTCACAAGATATCACCACCTTCCACTCTTGTATAAATGATCATTTTGTAAATGATTGGTTGTATAATTGTTCGTAGATGTTCTGAATGTTCTTCTGTGGTTCACGGACTGTGAGTCAGACTACCATAAACCAGGCCCTTGCACCTGTGCCTTCTTCCCCTTGGGAGCGAGGACTCATTTACTCTGTGCCTCAGTACGACACTAATGGGACATGGTCAGCTGATTGCTGTCTACAAGATAGCACTGTACTTGTCAGTGTCAGAATGAACCCATGGCTGTCATTTGACACTGGCTGAGTCACAGGCAGAAATACACATCATTATCATGTATGTGCACAAATTATGTCAGATCTGAGTCAGCAGATTTTCATTTTTCATTGAAAAGCTGATATTAAGTTACATGGTTTTACACTTTAAAACATCATGAATCATCTGGATATTATCTACTGACTGCATACACCAAGGCAGAATAGTAATATTTTTTGATAATTTGTCTGTATGTTTTCTTTAACATTCTTTCAATTTGCTTCAAATGATGTCTGGTAATGTCAAGAAAATTCCTTTAGGAATATGTATCCCTGAAATGTAAGTAATCATGCAATTGTTTGAATTTCGTTTTGTGAATCTTTCTGTTTAATTTTCAGTTATGTTGATATGTTCTTTATCATTAATATGGAGCCATCTTATCATTTATTAACAGAATATATTCATGTGAACAGAAATTGAAGCAGCTTAAAGCTTCAACTGAGATAAGACATCCTATATCATGTTTTTCACACCCACATATTACAGTTTTAACAAGACATTATATATGTGTACCTTTCCGTGCAAGATCTTATTCTACACCAGTCAAGTTGTTTTTGTTATTACTTTGACACTGCCTGATATCTAATCACTACGTTCTTGTAGACTAATTTGGGAGGCAGTAAGTATAAGCACTCTCCAGAGCATTGTACCCAGCACTGTGTGGAGCACACTCTCTGCCTGCCTGGTCAAAGAGCAGGTAACTCTGTCAGTGTTACCCGCATTGTTGACAAGTCATGCTGGTTGAGTGGTAGAGCACATGCTTGTGTGTGCATGTATAGATACGTTCTAACCTTGAAGTCTTCGCTGCCATCATGAAGATATACAGATATACCACAGATATACTTTGAGAGATGTGAACTATGTAACATTCATCTTTCAAAGCCCTGAAGGAACAGGGTACAAGCACAGAACTAGTATTTTACATATAGCACATTACAATAGCTCATAAAATAGTGATAGGAAATGTGTGCAGTTATACAAAAAAGGAGATAGGATGTAGACACTGGAGGATGGAGCAAAATGCTATCTACATGTCAGCTACCTACACAGAGAGGTTGATGACATGTCAACAAGCAGCTCTCTCCTGTTATTATTGGCCAGCTCTGTTTGTTGAGATGTCTAGTTTCCATCCATGCATTAAGCCCTCTGACAGACATAGCAGTGTTTCAGTAGTAAACTCAACATGTGACCTGGTCATATCTTGGTTACTGTTGGCCCACCCACGTACATAGCCTATTTTGGAAGGTGTGTCATGCTGGAACTAAACTCTTATACAGGAAATTCTTTTTACCCAGATTTGTGGGTCTGAGTATTATTCTTTGCTACTGGTTATGATGACAGTGTGACGTAGAAAACTCTCATAATGAACTTTTATGAGATATCTTGGGAGATGTTTTGATTGTAGAATCACTACTATCTTTTATTATATCAATAGTAACTGATATTATATTAGAAGGGAATTAGTGATTTTAAAAGTGTTGGCATTGTAAGGAGGAATCTTATAGACGTAAATCCATGTTTTTGGTTTCTGTTGTGAATTTCGTTCTTTTGACATGTTCAGGCATAATATTTCAGGCATAATGCTTAGTACTGCAAGTATCTGTATTGATTTTCTGTAGCTACATATGTGCCTGAGTTCAAGTTTGGGTCGCAGATGACAGTCATGCCCTTATGCTGCCTAAAGAAATCCAAGTTTTAGGATTACTACTATGATTAGAAATGGAGTTCTGGATTTATTCGTGCAATGAATCAATATATTGTTTAATATATGTTTCAAAGTGATGACATTACTGGTACATCTTTGAGAAACTTATTTTGGGGAACCTATATTGGCCAGACCAAATTATTTACTTTTTTTATGGATGTATACAAATGAAAAAGGTAAATGAATTTATAACTATATTATGCCTGTTATGAAATACACACCTACCAGTTATTTTTTAACAAACTGCTGCATCTAAAGTTATTTGAAAATATTGTTGAGGTCAAGATTTTTTATATATAGTTTGTGTGGCGGCGGGGTAGTCTAGTGGTTAAAGCATTCGCTCATCACGCTGAAGACCCGGGTTCGATTTCCCACATGGGTACAATGTGTGAAGTCCAAACTCACCCACTTGCTCATATATAGCTTGTGGTCTGTCCCATTGGGTGATTTTCTTTCTAGAGACACTGTCCTCTGTTTGCTTGTATCTCAATAGTGAGCATCTGGTGGGCAAATCTGTAAATATCCAAAGGTTCAAACCTGTTAAATAATGTTTCCTTTTTGAGTGGGACTTGTGAAAGATTAGTGTGTATTGAGGCAAAAAGTTGTCAAATTGGACACTCTACTGCCTCTGTCCTAAGTTAGTTTGCCTATCTTTATTTGCAGAAGTGTGGACTGGCTTGATAGCCGTCTGTAAACAGAGCAGTGTGTTCAGGAATAAATGACATCATTCGGACACCAAAATGTGTTTGATCGGATGCCTTGTGTCAATGTGGCTGAAATTAGTCCGGAATCTGGGGAATTCTGTCCTAGTGTTTAGTTAGGTCACTGCTTATTGGCTTTGAAAGGGACAAGTTTGTTTAAAACTTCACTTGCATGGAGATACTGTTAGACTGTATGTGTGAACTTTCTAGTTGCAGCATGTACTTGCTGTTATCCTGATGGTTGAGGTCTTCTGAAGGTCAACAGCAGATGCTGTAAAAGCCTGCACATTTAAGGCCATAACCAAGGTCTAGTCAAATTCTGTTTCGTCTCGTAATCTTAACTTGTAATATAGCCTAATGACAAAATTATTGTAGCCAAGTTTGATTTAATTATTTTGGTACAGGCTGCTCTACTGCCTCATTTATTACATACAGACTCGGGAAACATATTTCCTGTCACACAATTTTATGAAAGCTTTAGTGAATAAATTGAAATGCCTCATTGTGCACTGGGATAATAATCTTTGACAAGATTTCAAAAACATTTGCCATGAAAGGGATGTAGTGTGAAGGTTTTTGACAGCTGCAAGGGTTTATTCATTCAATTTACAACACAAGGACATTGAAATGTGGTGCGAAGAGGGTAGGGGTTCTTCTTTGGTTGTGTTGTAGGGGATGAGATGTGAACAGAGCTAGGTGTGGTCTGTAGTTATCTGTGATCTGTCTGAAGGGTTAGTGCAGATATGGTCTGTAGTTACCTAGGGTCTGTATAGGCATCTGAATGGTTGGTGCAGATGTGGTCTGTAGTAACATTGGGTCTGTGTAGACCTCTGAATGGTTAGTGCAGATGTGGTCTGTAGTTACCTAGTCTGTATGGGCCTCTGAATGGTTGGTGCAGATATGGTCTGTAGTTACCTAGGGTCTGTATAGACCTCTGAATGGTTGGTGCAGGTGTGGTCTGTAGTTACCTAGGGTCTGTATAGACCTCTGAATGGTTAGTGCAGGTGTGGTCTGTAGTTACCTAGGGTCTGTATAGACCTCTGAATGGTTAGTGCAGGTGTGGTCTGTAGTTACCTAGGGTCTGTATAGACCTCTGAATGGTTAGTGCAGGTGTGGTCTGTAGTTACCTAGGGTCTGTATAGGCTTCTGAATGGTTAGTGCAGGTGTGGTCTGTAGTTACCTAGGGTCTGTATAGACCTGAATGGTTAGTGCAGGTGTGGTCTGTAGTTACCTAGGGTCTGTATAGGCTTCTGAATGGTTAGTGCAGGTGTGGTTGGCTGTCGCTGATTACACTGTCATGAACTCCTTATCAAGGCCATCTGCAGATAGAATTCAAAAGAAGAATAGATAATGAAAATTGGATCATTCATGTAGTTTGTATAGAGATGTGGCTCAAGTCAAGCATAGAAGGTTCCATACGGACTGAAAATACCTAGGATGAAAGTGATGAACCCAAAATGCGGACCTATCGTCTGCATTGTTACATTGAACAAATAAATGTTGTTACTCTATGCCCTGGGTCTTAATCATGTGTAGAATCTAAATTGTTCAGTGAAGTGGCGTGGATTCTTCTAATCTGAGTGAGATATAGAGGTAAACAGTTGAGTTATGAGAATCTTTGGTGTAAGATCACTCAAAAACATAGCTTTTTTCACACGTCCGGAACACAAGTCATGTAAAAAACGCATATATGTAAGGTACAGTGTAGATATGTCATGGATCGTGCTGGGTTGTAATATGTCATTCAAGTATATTTTTAAAGTTATTCAAATTGTAAATTAGTCTTTTTCTTCTTCTGTTGTTTTAGTTTTTAATGTACATATGTTGTATATTGTGTTCCTGTTGGGCTGGGGGGAACTTACTACTGTGATGGCAGCATGACACAGGGCATAGCTCAAGCCCTGTGTTCACTGTTTGCTCACAGTTACCTACAGACAAATGACATAGCAGGGTGATCCTATGGACCAGGCTGTAATCCTAGCTGGATTGTGACGTGCATTCCCAGGCCATCTAGTTATAGGTGTGGCTATACATGCCCAGCAAACAAAACACACAGACCACATTGCCAACATGACTGATACAGAGGTTCAGGCACTGCTTTCATTGTCATTAGAAACCTCAGCTTGTTACACTGTGCTCCTAGACTATATCAAATGTTATTAAAAAACTTCTGTTTACTGAATGTGTGGCAGTGATGAACATTTCCAGTAATGTCAATGAAATCTCTAGGCCGAGTGAAATGCTGCATTTTATGTATTGAATGGTATGTTCAACATCTGTTTGTGCTAGAGCGGAATTGAAAGGTTTTCTATCGTGAAATATTTAGTTTTGAGATTCATTTGTGTCATTGAATATGCTAAGAAATTTCTTGTTTGAGTATATATATGGGCCACGTTCCACAAACAGTGAATATAGGTATTATATGACAAGGCCGATCCTATCATCAGGAATGTTCAGTGTGGACAAGATTTAGCCCTTGAACAGCAAGGTACTCAGCAGTAAGTGGGTCTGGCTCTATTGTTGGACAACTAAATGGGTCAAAATGGAAACGTTATTGGTTTGATCTCTGTGTACAACAGGTAATGATCTTGGCTTGGACAACTCCTGGAATTGTTAAGACTTTTCTTTGTCCAAGTTTCACATAAGACAAATGGACAAGAGGCAGGGAGAGGTCAGGTGAGGTCAGCAGAATGTGGCCAGCAAACAACTGGTCAGCAAGTCTGCTATGTCCAGTGTTGACTGAGCAGGGTCTCACCATGCTGGTAGAGGTGGGACAGTAATGTAAAACATCGCTGGAGGGACATGGTTTCTAAATATCAACTCAATCAGCTTGCTGGGCATTCACATTTACTGACTGGATGTGTAAATAGATAAGTTTCTATGATTGTTTAGTGTTACCAGTAAATGGAGACCACCAGAAAACTTTCTTTCACTGTCTCTGCAACCAGAAAAAAACATCAATGCTACTGCTCCAAATATAAGAAAATTATAGAAAATAACTCATTGCTAACTTCTTCAACACCACATCTACCACAAATACTACTATTTTATCTCTGCTGTCAGAACAGCTATCCACACCTTCCACAAATACAACAATTTGAATTGCAACACACATCTACTACAAATACAACACTTATACCTCTACTGGCAGAACATCTATCTACATCTGCTACAAATACAACACTTATACCTCTACTGGCAGAACAGCTATCCACATCTGCTACAAATACAACACTTATACCTCTACTGGCAGAACAGCTATCCACATCTGCTACAAATACAACACTTATACCTCTACTGGCAGAACATCTATCCACATCTGCTACAAATACAACACTTATACCTCTACTGGCAGAACATCTATCCACATCTGCTACAAATACAACACTTATACCTCTACTGGCAGAACATCTATCCACATCTGCTACAAATACAACAATTTTATCTCTACTGCTAGAACATCTATCCACATCTGCTACAAATACAACAATTATATCTCTACTGCCAGAACAGCTATCTACATCTGCTACAAATACAACAATTATATCTCTACCAAATTGTTTTTTTCCTTGGGGAGGAACCTTAATTCAGTTGAAAATTGTTGTTTTGAAGGTTGGTCTTTAAGTACATGACTGAAATACCACCAGAGGTGAAAAGTGGTGGTCAAGTCATGGCCTTGTGGTAAGTGAAGCAGATGACAGATTGCCATTCGTTGCAATGGATGAATAACTTCAAACAGAGCTTGTCCTAAGGAATTTGTGTGGTTTGCTGAAGGCTGTGTTTAGTGAGGACATGCTGGTTCCAACTCATTCAGTCACAGGCCACTGATGAATACCTTCAAGATTTATACATAGAGACCTATAATTTTCCAGAGTGAAGAGAGGACTGCAAACATTTTCATGTACAACATGGCAATATTCTACTCAGTCAACAATATGTTGTTCGTAATTACGCCTGCTCATAAGCATGGGTACAATGTGTGAAGCCCATTTCTGGTGTCCCCCGCCGTGATGTTGCTGGAATATTGCTAAAAGCGGCGTAAAACCATACTCAGTCAGTGCTCATAAGCATGTCAGACAGAATCTTTGTCAAAGTGTTCAGCATTCTAGCCTAAACTTGTTCATGAGATACTTCTGCATATAGGAGTGAGTGAGTTTGAGTATATTTTTACGTCACATTTAGCAATATTCCAGCAATATCATGACGGGGACACCAGAAATGCTACATATAGGAGGCTGATTGTAGTACTTTTTTGATGCTCAACATACACTGTTTGAAATGTTGGCTGAAAATCAAGGTGATCTTGTCATGGTTCAGTTGTTTAAAATATGCTTTGATTAAAATACCAATCACTGATTATATGTAACCTGAATGACCTTAGGACTATATTGTAATATTTACCAATAGCAGTAACAACATCAAGCTTTCACCAAAGAACTTATAGATATGAATACTATGGACTGTCATAAAGGAAACAACATACCCTTGGAGATATTCCCAAGGACGTTTTGAGATAGGAATACTACAAGTTATATTTCATCTTTCATAATTCATGGGAACTTAAAAAGGTTGTTGTAATGGAAACCTCATGGAAATGTTCCCAGGATTTAGTGAGATAGCAATACTACATGCTACATTTTATCAGTTACAGAATCAACAGGAATATATAGGTGTGATTATATATCTATGCCATGTAAATCTCCAGTAACTTAGTAGCAGTGGAGGAGTTGAGAGTACCAATAAACAACTGTGTGTCAAGTATGTCTGTCTACGCCATTATTTTAGCTGTATACAACCATTGTCTTGAGATCACATATATATGTGGTAATGTCCAGGCGTATGGATGTACGGTAGAGATTTATTTGTGTTTGTAACACATCCTGCGACAAAGCGGGGTATAGATTTTTTGACACACACCAGTTTGAAGCAGGCCATTGCTTGTGTGGATACCCTCCTTCTCACACCAACACTGGAGTTTATGACCTGTTCACACCTGTGTTGCTTATTTCCATCACAGACCAACATTTGGGTTTTCAACCTGTCGACATTTGTGAATACTTTCCAACATGGTTCAAGATTTCAGTTTGAGACTGTCCTACATGTGTATGGATATCTTCGATCCCAGACCAAGATTTGACTTTAAGACAGGCCCCCATTTAAGTAGATAGAAGTCTGTTTTTTACCTCAATATCAAATCCTTTGATGTGACTGAAAATTGGGTCAACGGTGGATATTCAAGCATGACCAGTTGACTGTCATGAATTGTAGGGTGTAGCCTTTCAAAGCAAAGGTGTACCTAAAGTGGCTATAATGGATACATAAGTGTGTGACATTTTGTGAAACTTAATGATTGGCATGGATTCTTTGTGGCCTGAAGTATTTATCTTGAAGCAGTTTTCAGTGTGTTGTGTGTCTTCATGCATAAACTGTCAATAATCAGCATCTAGGTGATAGCGCTGATAGGCTGTGTAAACACTCTATCAGCTTTTATCATGTTGAATAAACCTGAAGGGTTCACTACTGTTTACATTCCGATCTTGGCACATCCTAGAAGCTCTGTTTCAGTCATGTAATATTCCCAATATCTTTGCAAGGATTATGGTGACAGTGCCTGGTATAGAGGACAGTGATGAGCTGTATCTAGGCAGGATCAGTGCTGGCTGTAGGGTATGGTCAACGAAGCGTAGTAAAGTGACCAAGTGTCCACCTGTCACACCTATACCTACAGTGGATGAGGTCAGCATGACCCAAGGACATCCAACCCAACATGGAATGCTGGTCAGTCAGCTGTGATCAAGACGGCTGTACACCCGCTGCCGTGTGCCGTGAGCTGTCAGATGACAATAGCATCTCGCGGCGGTGTGTTGCTGTCAGGTGTCGGTTGTATACCTGTGTATGCCTTGACTCGGGATAGAGGCCAGGGCTGAGCAGCTTCAGTTGGATGCTATACACCTATTGCAGTCAGTTCCTTTGATTATTGATGATGTCCAGCAGCCCTATGTTGACTGTATCGACCACAGATGATTGTGTCTGGATTCGGGGATCAGTGGAGGTTGAATGTGTCACCAGGTGAACAGCCTGATTAGATATCCTAGCTTGGGAGTGCCAGACTCAATGACAGTTGCGGTACTTGTTGATGCTGACACCAGCCATGCAGTCCGAGGTGTATAAATCCTCATACACACATGTGTTCCGAGTTACAAGTAAGTCCATTCATCCATTTCTGCAGCTATCTAGGTCACAGGTAACAGACATCCAGCCAGCGTAGATCACAGTGCCTCATCACACAATGTTATCTTTCTCTCTTGTTCTCTCACAACAGCTTGTAAGTTTTACTCACCAACATCAGTCATGAATTTGAGTGATAAATGATTGTTGTTATGCTTCATTAGACACAGCGTTGCAGAACACTACATCTATCATGTCGCGGTGTGATGAATGACTGCTTCCAGTAATACTGTGTACAGTTGCAGGCTTGTTAACTGATGACCATCTATGAAAACGTTGATACCTATGTTGAGTGTATGATCTTACACCTCCTGTGTGTGTTTTGACAGTTGATGACAACTGTAACATTAGTTCCCATGTGTGTTGCAAAAATGAAGCGTGTGAATATTGGAGGAAGTGTGCTATATGCAGTGACCCATAGCTGTGCCAGGTGACACACACCACCTTGCTTGAAGCAATCAATCAGTACCACCCTCACACAGGGAATCAGTCATTCTTGTAAACATCAAGGAGGGAATGAAACCTATAGAAATAATGATGGCCCATTTGTGGAGGGATTGCAACTGGAGACTTAGGATGTTAATATTTGTATTTGTCAATATGCTGACTGGAAGGTGATGGGATAGCTTTAACTATATGAGTATATCATAGCAGGATAAAAAATAAGCTTGCAGATATGTCAATAATGTTTTAACACTTTAGTATATTCTTTAGCAGGAGGCAATTAAATCTTAAGTAAAGGGAACTGTAATGTCATTTGGTACATGGTTTATTTTTGGACACCTGTCACATATATGGAGCCATTTGTTGGGTATACAGAGCTATGATGTGATTGCCATGTTTGACAAAACGTGTTCATGTATTTGTGAAATGTGTGATCAATATTGCAATAGACATGTGCACTTGTTCACATGTCACTTAGTGCTATAGTAACGAGTGACATCATTCACTGTGCAGCTCCCTGTTTCTATTGGAATAGGTATGAGAGCTATACTGGCAATGTGCTGTGTCTGTCATGGTGTGTGATGTACAAGAAAGCACCATTTGAGGATTCATCCATCACTGTGGATGACAAGCTGCAGCACTATGTATCACTGATATGGTGGATGCCTGCCTGGCTTTGATGTAGCAGCTGTATTGAGAGTGGTGCAGGCTGCAACGTAGTAAACTTTAATTGCCGGCTGAGTGGCATATATGCTTCACTTTCTCATTGTCACCTTGCACTTAACAACTTGTATTCATGAAAATAGTGAGCACATCATGGAAAGAAAGCAGTCCCTATCTGAGGGTACTTTATAAATGTTTGACATATGTATACAGAACTACTTTACTTTGATACAGTCAGTATTGGGAATTCCCTTCTTGTAGATTATGTCAATGCTTGTTCACTCACTTTATTCAAGACAATTAAAGAAAGACAGTAAGAATGAAATATATATTGACAATTTGATTTGAACTACAGATTGAGATTCTGCCAAATTCACTCCCACCTAGGGCTTGGGATTTGTGATCTAATTGCTGACTAATTTGCAAGATTTATTCAGTTCATGACAGTTCAGTATGTAATTGCAGTTATTATCCTGAAGATACATTTCGTTTCATTAGCCCAGCATCCAACAAAACAGACACACAATGTACTTTTCTGGGATACAACCATATTGTTCTACGTAGTCACTGAGCTTCATTAGGAAAAGTAAATCTTGAAATTTTGAAATCTTTACAGAGTATCATAGCTATACCTCAAGGATTCCTAGAATGTTGTTAATACAACTTCAGGAATATCATAAATATTTTCCTTGCTATAGGACAATTCTGTCTGTTCTTTTAATTCAAGTATTAAACATTAACACCATCAACTTCACTCTGTAAAATTGTTGTTTTTTGTTCTTTTTATCTTCTTCATTCAATGTTACATTGTATGCAAGTTGTAAGTTAAGGGAGAGGCATTAAAATAAGTGGTTATTCGCTTGTTTGCTGATCCCACGATGCTTTTTTTGTGGAAATATATTTTTTTAGAACACTTCACCTGCACTTTGAAATGAATATTAAGTTTCTATAGTCAGCTGGTGTGTATAGATTGGACTGCTTTGTTATCCCCCGCCACGCGTTTAGCGCGAAGCGGGTGATATAGTATTAGGCTCCGTCTGTCCGTACGAAATGGAATATCTTAAGAACCGTTGACTGGATTCTTTTCATATTTGGTACATAGGTTCGCCACAGTAAAACCAAGGTCCCAGTAAGGTTTGGTGACCTTGACCTTCATTTCAAGGTCACAAGGGGACTTTAACATTTTACCCTTGTCAGCGAGATATCTCAAGAACCGTTCCCTGGATTTTCTTCATATTCAACACCAAGCTTTATCTAGGAAAGGCACAGGGCCCAGTTGATTTTGGTGACCTTCACATAATTTTCAAGGTCATGGTGACACTTTGAAGATTTCAGCATGTTAAGCTGCATGTTAAGCTTGTCCGCGAGATATCTTAAGGACCATAAACTGGACTTTCTTCATATTTGACACCAAGCTTCATCTGGGGAAGGTGCAATTTTTGCATATTTCGTACACTAAGACATTCATGTCAAGATCAAAGTGAGTCTTGAAAATATTTGTTTGTTTGAACAACTACAGATCAAGATATCAAGAGAGGTTGACTGGTCAGGTTTTTGTTGACATTTAACTTCATCTTAAATTAGGACCTTCACTTTCATTACTTTTTAAGTTTGATTTGATAATTTGTGGCGGGGGATTATTTCACCTTAGTGACAATGCTTGTTACAGTTGGTTTAACAAGCCTTTATAGCATAACACCAACCAACCATCTCCCTTTCGTCATATAAATTAAATGCCAATGCTGCAGACCCAATCAGTGTAAAATCACAAATATAAGTTATTGTAAATTGTTATCATCTTTATAATTTGTAATTACCTCCATAAAACACAGAGCAGTGAAATGTGTGTTTTGGTATGTTGGGTCAACTTATCTAGAATATGTAAACCTGGTAAAAGCTTTAAGAAATGAGGTGTGATCAAAACCATAAATAGGTTGTCAAAGAGCACAAAGCCACTTCAAGAACACAAAGCCACTTCATAGCTTACTGGAAACTAAAAATGTACGGCAATACATGCTTAAATCCTTGTTTTAGCTCCTTTCACTTCTGTATTTGATACAAGTTGTAAGTTGTAAACATCCACACCAATGTAAACAGTTGCTTACCTATTGTTTAAGTTTTCATTGGTCCTTAAATGGCTTTCACAGAACATTTTCAGAGAAAGCACAAATATTACATCATGTTTCAAATTGAGATTTACTTGTAGTATATTTTGTTGATCTTGAAACATACAGAAGAAACAATAATACTGGTATGCTTCTCCCATATGTCAGATGCCTTCTTTGGCCTCTGCTACTTGATATGCATTGTGCTTCAGACAAGCTCAACTGTCATTTATGCGTTTGCATTTTTACAAGGTTTTGAACTAAACTTGCAAGTTTACCAAGATAAAGGGCATTGTTGACACTTACTGAAATCAATTTTATTTAAATGTATCACAGGACTGTCAACTACTTGATTCAACATTTTTCATTTGTTTGAGTTTGACTACCAGCATAATTATATTTACACTACATAAAATTTGTATGACACTATGTGTTTATGTGTGTTTGACAGAGGATATATTTTAGTCTGGAGTGATATAACAAGCGTTTGACACTATGTGTTTATGTGTGTTTGACAGAGGATATATTTTAGTCTGGAGTGATATAACAAGCGTTTGACACTATGTGTTTATGTGTGTATGACAGAGGATATATTCTAGTCTGGAGTGATATGACAAGCGTTTGACACTATGTGTTTATCTGTGTATGACAGAGGATATATTCTAGTCTGGAGTGATATAATGAGTGTTTGACACTATGTGTTTATGTGTGTATGACAGAGGATATATGCTAGTCTGGAGTGATGTATGGAGTGTTTGACACTATGTGTTTACATGTGTATGACAGAGGATATATGCTAGTCTGGAGTGATATAATGAGTGTTTGACACTATGTGTTTACATGTGTATGACAGGATATATGCTAGTCTGGAGTGATGTATGGAGTGTTTGACACTATGTGTTTACATGTGTATGACAGAGGATATATGCTAGTCTGGAGTGATATAATGAGCATTTGACACTATGTGTTTATGTGTGTATGACAGAGGATATATGCTAGTCTGGAGTGATGTATGGAGTGTTTGACACTATGTGTTTACATGTGTATGACAGAGGATATATGCTAGTCTGGAGTGATATAACAAGCGTTTGACACTATGTGTTTATGTGTGTATGACAGAGGATATATTTCTAGTCTGGAGTGATATAATGAGTGTTTGACACTATGTGTTTATCTGTGTATGACAGAGGATATATTCTAGTCTGGAGTGATATAATGAGTGTTTGACACTATGTGTTTGTGTGTATGACAGAGGATATATTCTAGTCCGGAGTGATATAATGAGTGTTTGACACTATGTGTTTATGACATTAAGAGGTATTGGTGTAAGGCTTGACATTACCTGTAAGGATTACTCATCCAACAGTCTGCAACTTAGCTATATATAAAGTTAATTTGGTTTCCAAATGTGATTCAGGATACATATTCTATATCAATACTCTTTTCATGGGCTATGCTTGTCTTCTCTTTAGTAAACAGCATAAAGTTGAGATTATGTTCAGCTTATGAACAATTCAAAGGGTAAAACAAATCAAAAGTATGAGAAATATAGGCAAATGAGATAGAGATTGATAGAAAACCTTGCTATGACCATTGCCTGAATCTATGTTTCTTGAGCGTAAGCACAAAATTCCAGATGTGCGGGGAACATTTGCCTCGTTTCCCACCAGATCTTCTTCATTAGTGTTGGATTATCTGAGCCCTGAGCCTATAGTGCTTGTCACAGCTATGACCCAATCGTCAGCTGAAGGAGGGAAACAGACTGATTTACAGCCAGTGTGACACTCTCAGATCAGGGTTTATCTGTAGGAGACAGACCTGTACACAGTGTGTTCTGTATTATCAACTACAGTCTCATCCAGGACAGAAGGCGGCGAGCTGCCTCATGTAAGTCCATGTCCTGGGATTCCTTCATCATGTTTTGTGAAGAAAACAAAAATATGTTTGCTATGAACTTTGAATTTCTAGGTGGTGATAGTAAGCCAAGATTTCTACACCGGGCAAGCCTGGTGCGTGAATGACTTCAACTTACATATGTCATATCTGGTACATTTATGCACCTTAAAAGTCAGTAATCTTAGGAAATATATGCATATCAACAAATGTATATACTATTTCACAATATGTTAAGTTCTTTTTATAAATTTATAAACTTAACTTGATAAAAATCATTGTAGTGCATTACAGGATGACCAATGTGATCATTTCTTTGTGTGATTGTAGGAGATCAAGATGCTGTTGCTGAATAGGATTTATATGCATACTCAATGAACATGTTAGATGACATTATTTCACAGTGTGATATTCAGGTTTTAATACAGTGGACGACATCTCCTGAGAGGGTGTTACATTCTGAAAGGCCTTCTTGATATGGTTCCTGTCCCGTTCATGACTCATTGGCATTCCTCACTTGGACCTGATTTTCCATAATTCCAAGAAATAACACAGTTTTGATTTCCAAAAGCTTTCTGTAACAGCCCTTTGTTCCCAATGACCATGTTGACACAGGTTGGCCCAATTTCCCTCCATTTTGTGTGTTCATATCAGGTTGACAATGGCCAAGGTCAGTGACAGGGTCAGCTGTACACAAGTTGAGATGGACAATAGTGAAATGTATAACATATCCTGTACTGGCATTGTGGGTGTCCACATGTTGATATATACAACCCCTCAGCCCTCCAGGCAGGACTCAATACACCCAGTGGGGCTCAGTAGTTGTCAATATTAAAACACATTACTCCAAGTTTGCTTAGGGAATTGATCAATAATTAACCAGCAAACGGAACCACCCATGTGATGCTGACTTGATTGCCTGACATATGGGTGTGAAATGTACGTGACTTCAACTGCTACTTACTGTATTATATATAAGCCCCATGATTGTTATTGTCAGCTTACAAGGCAAATACTCTTACTGCAAGACATCATAAGTAACAAGGAGTTTTACTTGGAACATGTTCATGTGTAGTTTTACAGTGATTTTGCTGATTCATGTAAAGCAGCAATCAAAATATGTGGAACTGCACTTGATGTCTGCAATTAATGCTAATCAGCTTCATTGCATATTTATTCTGGGTTTATTCTGTGTACAGTCCCACATGAAAGAGAAATCTTGAGATTGTCACTGCAGTGTGTAACAGTGACTCACTTCAGAAGCAAGCTGATGTTTATTGCACTGGAGCTCTCTCATCAAGAGACAAATCCTGGATGTGTGAGACAATAAAAGATTAATGAGGCAGTTTATGACTCAGTCGGTTGTCAGATGTTAAAATGTAGGACAGCATTAATATCTCCACTTTCATATCGCATGCAGGAGACTGACACTGGCCTCATGTTGGGCCGCTTACGTCTAGGACACTGACACATCTTGTCCAGGACACCAACGCTTCACATCTAGGACACTGACACACCTTGTCCAGGACACCAACACTTCATCTTGTGTCCCAACACTTCATATCTAGGACACTGACACACCTTGTCCAGGACACCAACACTTCATATCTAGGACACTGACACACCTTGTCCAGGACACCAACACTTCATATCTAGGACACTGACACATCTTGTCCAGGACACCAACACTTCATATCTAGGACACTGACACACCTTGTCCAGGACACCAACACTTCATATCTAGGACACTGACACACCTTGTCCAGGACACCAACACTTCATATCTAGGACACTGACACACCTTGTCCAGGACACCAACACTTCATATCTAGGACACTGACACACCTTGTCCAGGACACCAACACTTCATATCTAGGACACTGACACACCTTGTCCAGGACACCAACACTTCATATCTAGGACACTGACACACCTTGTCCAGGACACCAACACTTCATATCTAGGACACTGACACATCTTGTCCAGGACACCAACACTTCATATCTAGGACACTGACACATCTTGTCCAGGACACCAACACTTCATATCTAGGACACTGACACACCTTGTCCAGGACACCAACACTTCATATCTAGGACACTGACACACCTTGTCCAGGGCCCCGTTTCACAAAGCTCTCGTAAGCCTAAGATCTCGTAACTATTCTTGTAGCATTCGTACCTCCTATACTGTTTCATAGGAGGTACGAATTCTACAAGAAAAGTTACGATATCTTAGGCTTACGGGGCCTTTAATGGGGCCCAGGTCACCAATACTTCATATCCAGGCACCAGCACTTCATATCTAGGACACTGACCTCAGGTCTTGGATGCCAAGACTTCATAGGACACTAACACCTCATGTCAATGACACTGCCACCTCATACTGGCCGAAGTCTATATTTTATTGTACATATATGTAATTGCCTCTTACTTTCATCAACATGTGAACTATATTCACTACTGCTCAATCTCTGAAATCACAGTGGACTTTTGTATGGTTTTTGTAAGCATGCCCTTTCATAAATTTTCTACCACATGGGTTTGTTATTCTGGCTAATACGGTAATCAGGAATTAATGTGGAGGTAGTGTGTCTTGCATCTGTACTGAGGGACTGGCACTGCTGGCAACATGTGTTGTCATGGATAGGTAAAATATACAAGTCATATATAACACACAATAAAATCTTACAGTGGAAGCTGAGAAGCAGCTGATCTCCAACACACATATTGATGTTTTGTACCTCATGCAGAGATCATACGAGAGGTTAGAGGTGGTTGACAATTGATTTTGACAAAATGGAAGTATCGCCTTTGTGAAGTCACTTTGATTTTGTGCCACTTGGCTGTGGTGAAAAGTTTTAAATTTGACATTGCTAAAGAAATACTTTTAATATAACACTTTTGTTCTGATATCATCAAACAGACAAGAATGTCATGTGATCAATAATATACAGAAAAAAGACGATGTTTTAACACACTTCTCCAATTACCCCAATGAGATAGTGTTTTTAATCTTTTGTCTTGTATTTATTATTGCTGGCATATGTGTTGGTGGTGAGTTGAACAGATATTCAGCTTGTTTATATACAACATGGGCTAGCAGCTGTGGATGCAGTCATACTGATGCCTCATCTCCATCCAGTGATATTGTTAGGGACAAGAAACAGTTTTCCCCCCCCCCCCGGCTATTTTGCTGAAATCACAACATGTTTCTAGTAATGGTAACAAGTACCATCAGTCAGGACTAAATGTTGTGATTAGTCACTTTGTTGAGTGATTGCTGTTGTGGGTCTACAGACCACCTTGGTTAGTTTTACAAACTTTTGGATTGAATGAAATAAGGTGCAAGTTTTAGTGAGCATTCATGAAAACTGTAAATGTTCCTTGATCTCTGACGTCTTTGTGAAAAATAATGTGCTTCCCTAATAGGCATGATTTCAAAGTTGTGGTTGATCCTGCTTAGATTTAGGAGTTGATACACACCTTTGAAGAAAAAGGACCCTACACTGAGGAGATTTTGTGTAGTGATGGTTCAGTTTGTCAAATTAATAAATGCCTTTGTGGTGAATGATATTTATGTGTTGGTTTTTTGTTTTCCAGATTCTTCCAAACTTGGCACCGTAGACTCCTCGTCGGACAAGGACAAGGTAAGTGGTCAACTCTTCACTTTTGTGTGCTAGTCTACTCTCTCTTTCCTTCTCCCATGTATTGTGTCAGACCATAAGATTTGGATATGTTCGGGTAGTTTTATCATGAATGAGCCATGTCTCGGCTTCCCCGGTCAGACTAGATATTATTAATGAAATTTTATACATTGCAGAGAATGTTGTGCTGATTTCTCATTTGTTACATGCAAACTATGATTCATGTGCACATTCTGAAATATAAACCCTTCACTTATGAACACTAATCCTATTTCAAATCTTTTGTAAAAGGAGCATGTTTAATTTCATTACTATCACTACCATTAAATTGTCAGAGTAGTAGGATTTTATTTGCTGCTGGAATATAAGTGGTTACTTCATGTGCATACATCTTAAATGAAGTTATTTTCGTAGACCTATAGTTACCTGCATTTTAGTAACATAATACATGTCTTCTTTTGTTATTCATAGTAATGAATCCATAGTACCTTTTTAGGAAACCTTGGCATTAAGATGTCCATGATTATCAACATGTCTAAATATTTATGAAATGTCAACCCTAGTTTTTACTCATCAGTTTAATGCATATATCATGTGTGTGACGAGTATGTAATCTTCTGGCTTGATAAGGAAGCTAATATACAAGATGGTTGGCATGTTCATGGCATGTAGATAGCAGGTACTCTATGTACAAATATTGAATGTCTAGGCCATTAGCAAGGTTTGTTCAGCAGGCTGGGTGTACATAGTAAGTCAGGTATTCAGGGTGTACAGATGTAGAATATGGTCTGCCTGCTTGTGTGTGTGCCTAGCGATAGACAAACGACAAGTCCTGACTGTTCATTTCCTCAGTCACTCACTGTACGTCTCATGTTGAGTCTTGTATTGTTGTTAGCTGTCATCAGGGTTAATGTCAGTGGAGGACTGGACAAGTTTGCCAAACTTTTAACGATGTATTCATATATATACCTGACTTGTTTTATTGATCATAAAGGCCTACCCTCCATTGAATTTCTTTGGCTTAAGGATAGTTTGATAAACTAAAATGTCTCTTTAAAAGTATTGTGATAAATATTTTACATTCAAATAACTATAAAAAGAGAGAGAATATGTGAAAGACATTTTGTGCAGATTGAATGGTTTCCATTTTTATTTCAAGCAATTTGAGCAAGAATGCTATTTGAATGTTCTAGGTGAACTGTACCTACGTTACTTGAGCACAGTTTTTGTATCCTATATATGGATTGCAGGAAAACCAGTTAACACCACAGTGCAAGTCTGTTAACTACTTCTGTGTCGTAGTAATCTCTCACAATTTATGCTTGTTGTAAAACTGTTGACGAAAGGAGCGAACATGTTGGCCTACAGTCATGTATTTGTGCAAAGTGTGTATGCAGTGACTGAGGTTGAAAAAAAGGGTCAGTGGGTTTGGGAATTGCAGGAGAGGTTTTCAGTGAGTCATTTGAAAGGTTTGATCAGACATTTATTGAGCAGATTTCTTTGCAAGGTCTCTTGTCCATGAAATATGGCAGATTGTTTGGGGTTCACAGTCAGTATGTAGAAATTAAGACTGCAGTATATCTGACACATTTGGAGGGTGTACTGGTTTGTAGGTGAAATTATCAAATATTTTACAGTCAGTTTGGCTAGATTCTAAAGATTGACAAGATAGTTAGTGTCAGTGTCTTGAAATCTCTTTGTATTAGAAGTTTATAGCACTCTGAATCTTTCCACTAACATGTTCATCATACTAACAACGTCTATATCCAGGTTTCTTATATACAGTCAACACATCTACAACTACGTTCAGGTCGCACTGACCTCAACACTACCCACAATCCCCCCCTCTCCTCTGCTGCACCCACAGCTAACATCAAGTCACGTGCCCGGGCGCTGGTGGAGCGGGTATCGCAGTCTAACAAACCGCATGTCTCTACGGTATACCTTTCTTCTTCAAATTTGTATTATATTTCTCCTTCATTTATTTAAAAAAAAATTGTTTTTGTCATTAAAAAATTATGAAGTAAACATATATGTTTATCTCACCTGACTGAAAGTCATGTTGAGCTATAGCTGTGGTGCTTTGTCCGAACCCCATCCAGTTCTTAACTTTGCCATTTTATACATCTTTCTGAAACAGAAGGTGTATTAAAAATGGAATCTTGTTTAAAACTCTCTAACAGAATTTGTATCTAATTTTAAACATGGCCACCATGGTGCCTGTGCTAAAACTTGGTCATTCTGCATGTGTCATGAAATTTGATAGTAAACAACTATGTGTTATTTCGGGAAAACATGATGTTTGGGGCAAATCTGTTTTATTCAGTTACGTTTTGGCTTTTATCTACCCCATTTTACTTGTGCAGTTACATTTTCAACATCTCTATAACTTGGAGGCCTACGATGCCGAAGCTTTGTGTGATTGATCCCTGGTATAGAGTTACTAATAATTCTCATGGATATCAGATCCAATTTTAAACATGGCGGCTATGTTTTGGAAACTGTTAATGGCCATGTTTTTTCAACGTATTTAAATTTGGCTTACAGGTAGTTTGTAGTGGGGTCTGGTATGTATGCAGTAGTATTCGTGTTGACCTTGATTCCCCAATATTGCATTATAGTGGGTTACACCAAAGCGAAAATTCCATTATTGGCAACCCCAAAAAGTAAATAAAAAATTGTAAAACCATATTACCATAAACCAGCTTGCAAGCATATTTCATTAAATAATCTCTATCTACCTGGGATCAAAATTGCAGTATGTAGTTTTTTTGCATGTGGTTGCTTTTGGAATAAACATGTCTTTGAAAACAAGTGATTTGTGAAACACAGGAATCGGCTTTCACTAGGATAGTCCAGGCAGAGTTCCACAATCATACATCTTTTCATGTTTCAGAAAATAGCAAAATTAGTTTAATCAAACCCAAACTATTAACAGACAGGCCAGTACCAATTTAGTAAGTGTGTCAGCTGCGTCTTGGCTGGTCAGAACCGCCATTGCTTTGGCCAGCCTTTCGAAACACTTCAAAAGTGGTTTCTTTATTTTGATGGACTACTTGAAATGTGCATCACTCGGTCATTCTTTGTAATACTGACACTGACCTTTGCAGTGGAAGGAGCTTTGCTTTTCGAGCATGTTCCCATATATATTCTTATCTTGTTTGAACGATTTTGTCATGCAAGTTTATTCTTGCATATATTTTCTTAATTCACTATAGATATTTGTAACAAAAAAAATTGTTGAAAAGAAATGTTATCAAATTATTACTTCATGAGTCAGGTGAGCTACAGAGCCTTGTGGCTCAATTTCTATGTAAGTTTAGATTTGAACGATTTATATTTTATGTGACATCCCAAAGTAAGTGGTGCAATGTTAGATACATTTTCTGTTATAGAAAGTGTAGAACTTCATTGAATCTTTATGAATGTATTGTTTATGTTTTGTTATGCCTTTTTTCTCCCTGTCCTTGCACCACATATTTTGTAATTAGTACTGGTAATAGTTTTGAGTGATGTAGTGAAGTTGAGATTTCGTGTTATCTACCTTGTTAGCATGTCGTGTTTGAGCATGTATTTTCATTGGAAGCACAGACTTATTCAAACATAATGAAGATGCTTTGAAATAGGATAAACTGAATTCAGGTTTGAAATAAATGCTTAAAGTAAATGTTTTGAAATATATTTTTTTAATTACAAATAGTATTGACATTGATTTAACATGTTTATGAAATTGGATGTTTTCTAAATAGGGTCCAAGTTCTATCACAATCAGCCACACTGGAAGAGAAGAAGGAAAGAAAAGATTGAAGGAGACTACGTCTGATGATTCCACCTCACATCTTATACGTCCATTGTCTCACAAGAAGGATATATCTTCTCTGATACAGAGGTTTTCCAATTCTGATGCATCCAGTTCTGAAAAGTCTGACACAGAAACAAATATATCAAGGAGACGTGTGTTACCTATACGTAGGCAGGACCCTGTCGTGATAAGCAGCAGCCCCAGTGATGAGTCTAATACCGAGAGTTCAAGACGTACACCTGAACGTACGCAGAGTCTACGCATACATGGCTCAACCGAGACCACGGACAGTAAAGTTCAAAGGACAGGTAGTTTCAAATCAGATTTCATGCGTAGAAGGTTTAGTGGTGACACTGATAAACCAACCCCAGAACTGGCCGATGTTCTGGGGAAACGTAGCAATATTGTTGAAAAGCAAGAAGAGGAAGACCGAGTGAGAAATGCTGCGAAAACACCATCAAAGTACGAGAAGGCCGATACATGGAAGGCAGCTGAGGTGGAGGAGGTCATTGCTGATGGTGAAGTAGCTGCTGTCTTGAAAGCAAGGCGAAAGCAGACTGATTCACTGTCTGACAATGAAACAAAAGAACAGGATAATGATTCATGTAATTCATCAAACATATCGGAGACAAAAACCAGTTTAAAAACTCTTGATTCCTCTCTAGCACTATTAAACAGGGTCACAGAAGAGTTGGATAGTCCTGCAGCCCTGTCATCAGACTCAGAAATACTGGCACCTGTTCCACTCGTTTTACAACGCAAAAGGTCAAGTCAGGAATCAATCTCAGAGGCAGAACAGCTGATTAAAAGTGTTGAATCCTCCATCACATCACGCACATCAGCTACCATATCAGGCACCTCTGTCACAAAGGGAGATAACTCTAAAGAGCACAATGTCAGCAGACAAACCACCAGTGATTTTACAACTGAAAGCAAGATAAGGGGAAGTTCTGACAATGTGGGAGATACTGGAGATGTTTCCATTACGCACACCACTCACAGACGTGCAGGCAAGTTGGACCGTGAGGAAGCAGACTATGTCATGCCTCTGGATGAGAAATGGGTTACAGATAGAAAGAGAAAAGATAAACATGATCAAAGTTCCATCTCACCTTCTAAATCATATCATGGTGATACAGATAGTGGTAAGACAAATAGAGACATCATTGGTGGAACCGAGGAGTTAACAGAAATTAGGGAAAGTGCCAAGAAATCATCTAATGAACTCGACCCCATTACCAGCAAAAGTGTGGATTCTTTGAGGATTGACACTGGGCAGGACGCGTCCTCTGATAGGTATTCTTCATCCAGTCTACGCAGAGCGGAATCTCTTAAGGATACCTCCATCAAGAGGACAGATTCATTGGAACGCAGGAAAGGTATTTTGAAGCGCACTCCATCCCTACCGAAACAGCCAGCTCGACCAATTGTAGACCCTGAACTTGCAGAGAGGTTACGGAGACAGCGAGAAAAGGAGAATGACTTGTCAGATGAAGATGAGCATAAACGTACATGCATGTCAGTTATTGAGGATATACAGGAAGTTCAAAGGTGAGGAATTATGCTTTATAGCAGTATTTTAGTTGCATAAATAGAATGATATTATGTCACTGTTTCATCAAAGTTAACATTTACCTTTATGAGATACTCTCACTGTTGCATAAGGAAAGTGTAGAAATATTTTCAACAAAATGGTTTTCATAAGAGAAAGAAATCTGTTAATTCTTTCTGATGAAAGGATGATAAAAACTTGCAACAGTCCTCAAGTCCTTGCCAAACTCCCAAAGGCTCAAATATTTCAAGAAATGCCCTTTTGATATAAATTATCATTGTAATTAGGGCTTTGACATAAATTATCATTATAAGGACTAGTGAACTAATACTAATATGTCCCTGAGAGACTGGCAGTGTGGGAGTTATGTTTTTTCAGAAAATAGAACTGCTGGAAATACTGAGAAGACAAAAACAGCAAACAAACCTACTTATTACTTTTGGTTTCAACAACAACAACAAACAGCTTTGTGTAAACTGCATTTAGTAGGTTGTTGTCTGCTGGTCTGAAACCCCTAGTTACACTTGTCTTATTTGGACATCAGCACACTGGGTAGGAAGTCTTGTTACAGTGTGTTATTGTGTGTGATATGAAGTAATCACATCTGACACTTAAGACTCCCAGATACCTGGCCTTGTGGAATGGATATGGTCTGTGGTTACTGGAATCCATGACACACCACATGTTCAATCTGCAGTACATGGTAGTCACAACTTGCTTGACTATAAATACTGTACAAGAATGTGGAAATACGATGCCAGCACCATCAAGTGCAGCACACCAAGTACGTGTCCTGTGGTGCATGCTGCCCCTGTATATCAACACAGACTGTAGAACCAAGGTAGGGAGGGATCACTGGAGGTTGGGAGGGAGCTGGGAGCATGCTCCAGAGAGGGCACCAGCAAGGGGAGGAGGGAGATGTACATGTCTAATACTGTATGGGGATGCAGGTGTGTGAGTGTACGTGTGTATTAGTGTTCTCCCAGTCCTCTATCAACACTATCATTAACATGTATTCAATTTTTTTTTCAAGTTTCTTGTGTTCATATGTCCTCTTCAATGATTACATGCCTTAAGAGATTTTTTTAAACCTAATTTTTTTTCTTAATCTTACTCTGAGATGCTTGATAACTGGGTTGGTGGATATATGTCTGTATCCTTTCATGATGATGACATGTGCTGCCTGGAAGAGATATAGCTTATGTTTTGCTCAGGCTCTCCCAGTGAGAGTGGAGGGTTTATTAGCCATGGTTGAGTTATTGTCTAATCACTTCCATACCTTCACCTTACAGCAGTGCTAGTAGGGCAGAGTTTATCTGTGTGCAAGGTGAGGGATGGGATTCCACCTACATCATGTAGAGTCTTGGGGAGACAATAAATACACTAGACTATAGGGAGTGAAATCACTGTTGAATTGTGCACAAATGGCTTGTTAGCAATTGAACCTTGTGTCACAAGGTAGGTATTTTTAACTCATTAGGTCCTAAAGTGACATTATGAATATTTTGATATTGTATAGCCAAAAGCCTTGAAATATTTTCCTGATATTGTCAGTTTTATGCCTTATAGTACTGTTTCGAGTAAATGGTAAGATAGTATTATGTACAACTCACTTCCTTCTCATAGTCTGTCTAAATATTACTTGGAGAGGTGGTGGGTATGTCGGGATAGTACGGGTTGGTGACCTGTGTGAGTCTACACAATACCTGTACCTGAGCACAGTCTGTGTCAACATAGAACTTGGGTGGGTGACCTGTCTGTGTCTAGAGGGTATTTGGGTGTGTAACCCATCTGTGTCTGAAAGGCTTTTGGGTGGGTGACCCATCTATGTCTAGAGGGTATTTGGGTGGGTGACCTGTCTGTCTAGAGGGTACCTATCAGTGTCTAGAGGATACCTGTCTGTGTCTAGAGGATACCTGTGCCTGTCTACGTCTAGAGGGTATTTGGGTGGGTGATCTGTCTGTGTCTAGAGGATACCTGTCTGTGTCTAGAGGGTACCTGTCTGTGTCTAGAGGGTACCTGTCTACGTCTAGAGGGTATTTGGGTGGGTGATCTGTCTGTGTCAAGGGTTTAGCTAAGGGTACTTAGGTGGGTGACAATTTGTTTTGATAATCTCTATCATTGGTCGGCTTGGTATACTCAAAACAGTGCTGTAGGTGTCCATGACTGTATTAGTTAAGAGTAAGATGTTAACGGTAGGCAGGACACATACTGTAAGTGATAATTTGAATCTTCTTTACATGAACAGTGATGGATTTACAGGAGTAAATGTATTCCAGTGTGACTAAAGGACTCAATTAAGTTCATAAATAAGGCAACTTTCCTTTCTATACCGGAACATTAATTAGCACAGGTTACCTATTCATGTTCCTTGCATTTAAAGTGAAGATCCAGACTTACTGGGAGAGAGACATTTAGACTCCAAGTGTCCAAGTTCCATTTTGATTATCAACTGTATGACCATTCATTTTAAATAGCGTGGAGAGCTCTGCAATCCATATTGACCTACCACAGTATTCAATAAACGTATTAAAAAAATTTCTTCTAGGACTCCCAACTCAAATGGTTAAACCAAACAACTCAGAACAAAAAGCCTCAGTGTTCATATGTATTCTTCACAGAAATGCGTGAAGAATTGACAGACCTTGTTTGACAGAATATTATTCTGACAAACATGGCCTTTGTCGGAGGTATGTTGAAAGCTCTGTAAATGCACAATTGCATGCATGTGTATATACAGTGTGCAGATAGACACCCAGCAAAGGCAAAATGTTTTGTGATACTAACAGTGCATTCAAATACTCTTCAGTAATCTTTGTTTGTTGTTCAGCTTTATTACGACGAAGCCCATTTCAGTCATGGAGTTTTGTAAAGAAGTTAAAGACTGCTAGAGGACACTTGTGTTATATATGTGGAAACCCACATACTTTCTGTGTTGCACTGACTGGGCCAAAAGTTGGCCTTGAACACGTGGATGTTTACAATGAAGGATCATACCTTTTAAATAACACTTTGTTTAATGATAATGTTGTCCTGTTGACCTGATTCCTTTCTTTCTGTTTTGGATATTCAAAGTATTCACTTTCAAATTTCAGGTTCTAAAAATAAAATAATTTTCATTTTGGAAATGTTTTAAGTTATTCATGGATATGAAATAAATGAAAAATCCAATTCCCTTTAAAGCAGACAAACATGAAAGAATGAAAAATGGGGATATTGTTTTCAAATAATTGTTCATGCAATTTTTGTTGGAGTTTGGAGGCAATTTTTGGAAGTAACAAACGATAATGCAACTACCCTGGTTTTCAAGTTTAGTTTCCATCGAGCTGTTAAGCTTCACACTGATATGTGTTGGCCAAGAGGAGATTTGAATCACTTACAAGATAAGGCAATATTGGCCTTATCTCCAGAATTTGTCTACCACCTCAGCTTGTGAAGTATTTATCCATGAGGCTCAACTAACGACCTATGCTGTAAGGGGAGATAATTCTGTTTACAAAGATGATTTGGTGGTAGAGTGCATGTTTAAGATAATGTAGGACAGTTGGCAAATGAAAACATTTCTAATACTTTCATGAAGAAATTTGAATGATAGACATAGGTCTGTTGTGTAGACTGATATGTGTATTAAGTGAAATCATTTATGTCTGTGTAGTGTAATTATTTTAGTGGATTAATGTTTGGGTATTAGAGTAAGAGTAAGGCAACTACCTTAGGCAGTACATAAACAAAATCAGTTTTCCCAACACAGATTGGAATTTGTATTTGTTTCTGTGATTGTAAATTACTTTGTTTGCTATGTCACATCAGAGTATAGAATATAAGTTATCTGCGGACAGTAACAGAAAAGACATTGTGTGTGTTGCAGGAGGGAGAAGAAGGCTGAGGGTTCAGATGACAGCGACGGGGATGGAGGAGTAAAGTTGTCGGTCTTTGAGAGGATTTCCCAAATGGAGAATAAACTAGAAGAGGAGAAGTTCGGCTCAGCAAGGTCAAGGTCAGGCTTCACAACACCTAAGTCTGCGCAAATATCATGGTAAGAATATCAAACAAGCATTGTCTGTAGTAATGTCCTTCATGTACATTTCCAAAAGTAACGTAGATAAAAGACACTTGATCCTGTGACTTGTCTTTTGTATAATGCTCATGAACAGTCAGACGTCCTGATCGATTTACCAAAAAGTTTATGATAATGCTGTGATTGTGAAATTATTGTAATGTAATATTTTGTCTATAACATTTTCATGGGCAGCAGTTGATTATTAGCAAGTATGTTAAATGAAATTGTTTTGTAAATACAATAATATGCACTTATTGTGTTTTTATTTCAAGGATGGAGAAATCTCGATCAGAGTCCAGCTTTGACTCTGGTTCCAGTCATCGACTAGTGTCTGGAGAACAGCTGATGGAGAAACTTAATGTGCTAGCAGAACAGACAGATGTCATTGACCTTGCTGGCAGCAAACCAATCAGTGAGAGACGACAACAATTCCAGCGCCGTAACCGTGACGATTGGAGGACAAGAACACAACCAGTCACCATTGAGGAAATTCATGCTGCAGACAAGTTAGTGAATGTTCTGAAGTTTTCCCTTTCTTCTGGGTTTAAGTTTGACATATTCAGATTTGGTTAAATAACACCATATGTATTTTTAACAGTTTTTATCTGTGAAATGGGTATGAAGATTGAAAAAATTGACACTTGAACTTTTGCTTTACTTGGAGATGCAGCTGAATTCAGCTCTTTATGACAACTATTTTGTTTTGCTTTCTTAATGTTGGTGATGGGAAAGTGCTTTTAATGTCATTCTTTTCTTTACCTGTTTCTTTTGAAATTGATGTTGTTTCAAACTTCCTTTCCTTTCTCAACTACTGAAAATGGTCAAAATGACAATAGATGTTGCACACTAAACCAGTGATAGAATTTAGAGTAGAATATGAGCCGTTAATCAGTGAAATAAATCCACATGGACTACCTGGGATCAATTCAGCAGTTGATTAGGTCAGAGACTCATTTGTAGTTATTCCTTAAGTGAAATCTATACGTATATAGTTTTGAAAGACACAAGTGATCTGAAAACATGCAGAACAGTGTGATGTAGAGACCTGTCGTATGGGACTGAAGTTACCAAACTTTTGGGTGTTTGAACACCCTCCATTTCTATTGTTGAAACATAAGACATGCAGTACTGGTGAAGTTTGTGAGAACAGCCAGAGATGTCACATTGTCAGATTTGGTTAGATTTGGGATTTTCGCTAAAGAATGCAAAACTCTAAAGATGCTTGCCAAAACTTTGAGATGGAATATGTATACAGGCATGTAACATTACCTGAAACAAGCCCTAGTCAGGATAGTGATAACATGTACAGATACCCCCTAAAACAAGCCCTAGTCAGGATAGTGATAACATGTACAGATACCCCCTAAAACAAGCCCTAGTCAGGATAGTGATAACATGTACAGATACCCCCTAAAACAAGCCCTAGTCAGGATAGTGATAACATGTACAGATACCCCCTAAAACAAGCCCTAGTCAGGATAGTGATAACATGTACAGATACCCCCTAAAACAAGATACCCCCAAGCCCTAGTCAGGATAGTGATAACATGTACAGATACCCCCTAAAACAAGCCCTAGTCAGGATAGTGATAACATGTACAGATACCCCCTAAAACAAGCCCTAGTCAGGATAGTGATAACATGTACAGATAACAGTGTACAGACAGATACCCCTAAAACAAGCCCTAGTCAGGATATAGATAACATGTACAGATACCCCCTAAAACCCCCTAAAACAAGCCCTAGTCAGGATAGTGATAACATGTACAGATACCCCTAAAACAAGCCCTAGTCAGGATAGTGATAACATGTACAGATACCCCCTAAAACAAGCCCTAGTCAGGATAGTGATAACATGTACAGATACCCCCTAAAACAAGCCCTAGTCAGGATAGTGATAACATGTACAGATACCCCCTAAAACAAGCCCTAGTCAGGATAGTGATAACATGTACAGATACCCCCTGAAACAAGCCCTAGTCAGGATAGTGATAACATGTACAGATACCCCCTGAAACAAGCCCTAGTCAGGATAGTGATAACATGTACAGATACCCCCTAAAACAAGCCCTAGTCAGGATAGTGATAACATGTACAGATACCCCTAAAACAAGCCCTAGTCAGGATAGTGATAACATGTACAGATACCCCTGAAACAAGCCCTAGTCAGGATAGTGATAACATGTACAGATACCCCCTGAAACAAGCCCTAGTCAGGATAGTGATAACATGGATGATAGCCCTAGTCAGGATAGTGATAACATGTACGGATACCCCTGAAACAAGCCCTAGTCAGGATAGTGATAACATGTACATAGGATACCCCCTAAAACAAGCCCTAGTCAGGATAGTGATAACATGTACAGATACCCCTAAAACAAGCCCTAGTCAGGATAGTGATAACATGTACAGATACCCCCTAAAACAAGCCCTAGTCAGGATAGTGATAACATGTACAGATACCCCCTAAAACAAGCCCTAGTCAGGATAGTGATAACATGTACAGATACCCCCTAAAACAAGCCCTAGTCAGGATAGTGATAACATGTACAGATACCCCCTAAAACAAGCCCTAGTCAGGATAGTGATAACATGTACAGATACCCCCTAAAACAAGCCCTAGTCAGGATAGTGATAACATGTACAGATACCCCCTAAAACAAGCCCTAGTCAGGATAGTGATAACATGTACAGATACCCCCTAAAATATTACTTGCCATCACACTGATTTGAGCTGCTGCCCTTTTGCATTCATGGTGTAGGCAACATCCAAATTTCCGTCCACCTCTGATATATACAGGGCATCAGTGTTAAGGACCTGGTAGCTTGATGTTCAGGATGCGAATCATGTCTCCTTTCAGTTTGGAGACAGTGAGTGCCTTCCGTTCGCTTATTCGTAAAAAGACTACCATCAATGCATACAATCAGATGCGAGACGTTAATAAAAAAATAAGTCCTGTTGGGAAGAAATGTGAATTTCCTCAGCACATATCACCTGATAAAAACAAGCGTCGGACTCGAAACCAAAGGCACAAAACTACACCTGTCACAGCAGCAGAACTTAGTGCCATTCCAGAAGGTGAGACAATGGAGGGAGATAGGTCAAAGATGGGTCACGGAAACCGGGATTCCACTACAGACTCAGGAATCTTGTCTGATGCTGACAGCCTGCTTGGAAGAAACTCCTCGGAGAATTTACGTAGTTTGACACTGGAGATGGACCTGAATGAAGATGATCCAGCTAGAGGAACCGTTTCGTCCAAAATGTCCATGTTTAAGGCAATGGAAGAGAGGTCTAAAGCAGAAAAGGATAAAGCAAAATCTGCCAGTGGTGCCAAAAGATATATTGACCGGAAAAAACGAGAACGGTCTCGAACCCAACCTGTAACAGAAGATGAAGTCAAAACGGCAGCTGAGATCTCAGATCCTGCAGAGGAGAAGAAACCAGAGGTGAACATTCCAAGACCTCGAGTAATCTCCAGGGCAAAGTCAGTTGAACCAGGGGAAAGCTGTGTTGAAGAAGAGGATGAGCTTGTTGGGTAAGAGACTTAGCCCCACCTCATCCTCACCTAAGTCTCCAGCCTCAAAATTAACACTATCACTACAGAATGCCAACTAGTGAAAGGGTTAATTTTGTAATTGCCTGTTAGCAATCCCAATCTGTTTGTCAGCACCTTAGTGGGAGTCATGTCCCCTTTTACAATCCCTGACGTTAACATTAAGTGCTTCTGGTGTGGTGACTAACTGTGAGTAGTTTTAACACTGTGTGACACTTTGTGTGAAACTGCACTGAGCTCCTGTAGACATCATCCAGTACTAACAACAAGTCATTCACGAACCATATACTAACATTGTAGGTATCCTCACAATGCACTGGTCCTGGATCGCAGTCTCTAGTTTTACATAGAAACACAGTAGATAGGTGCCATTAGTAGGACTAGATGAAAGCAAACATGTTGATGTCATAATACAGCACAAGAACTGAGAGCATTGTTAAGTTAGGAGCAGTTGTTCATCATACACATTTTAGTAGATTATGGGACAATTGGCTGGAAAGAATTTGAACCGATGTTGTCTTTTGCTGATATGGACAACATTCTTTTTTTGACACTGCACAAAATATATACATGGAAGAATAGTTTCGTTGGCAGAAATGATTGAACTGTATCCTGTAGGTTCATATGTGGCAATCCAGTAAAGAGAAACTGTGTTATGCATTGCTGCACATCATTGTTACATAATAACTAGTTCAGTATTTATTCTAGAATGGCATGCCTATCATTTTATGTTTGTGTACCTTTACTTTCTTTTCTTATTCATTCATGCATGGTTTTGATCGGCCATTGTGGTTGCATGTTCTTAACTTCATTGATGACACTGATCTCTCTCTATATATTTAGCTCAGTCAGGGTTACTTCCCTTTAACCGTGAGGCTTGACTGATGCAGTACTGAATTGTACACAGGGTGCAATTGGCCATTGGAAATAGGGATTAAAAGCATCAAGTCCAGTTCAATTAAACATGGAAGGGGTGTTTTCTTGTAGTAGCCATGGAGAAGTCAGGCAACAGAAATACATTCCTACTGATTTGATGGTATGGCTTTTTGGCTCCAGTCTGTGAAATCCATGAACCGAAAAGGAGAACATGTAAAGTAACATCTAACCACATCAATCATACTTGAGGTACTGAGTATCGCTGAGAAGTATGAAATGTGACTACCTTCTGTATGAAAGTTATTGTTATATTGATATATTCTGATGCATTTTAGTTTAGAAAGGAAGTGAATTGATGTTTCAGTATTAAAACAGTGTTTTCCATATTAGTAACTGAAACGTATCTGCACAGCAAACTCGAAATCATTTTTCTGCATGAGTGAAGTCATTCTATAACCCCCCTTGATGTTAATTGTGAAAGACTCCATAGCTTCAGTCAGTCAGATAGACAGGTAGTGTGTGGTGGTCAGAATATTTCAGGCCAGTGAGACAGTGGTATGGTTGAGTGACCTGATAGTAAAACATGCCAGTATATATGGATGGGTAGCTCCTGATACTTGACTGATGGGAGGACAGGGAGGCCCTACACACAATCAAACTGTGCCTTATCTTGTGTTTAAATCCAGCAAACTTAATAAATATATAGAATGTAGAAATGTCCAAATACAATATCCTGTTGGTTGGCTAGTGACTCCATAAGGTATTTTGATGTGTATTTTTATGAAATAGAAAAGAAAAGAAATTGCTTTTGTCTTGTGTAGGAAAAGCATAATTTGGAGTTTGGCAGATACACATTTGAGCATTAGTTATGCTTTGAGAGAGAAAAAGACCAGTAATACGGGAAAGAATTCTGCCAACTAATACATTATTTTAGGTTTTTCAAGTCTTTTAAATGCAAGGAAGGAGTTGAAATAAGTTTGAATTGATTTTTGATCTATGATTGTTGCCAGAAGTGAGTAATATTTCTGAAGAAGTAGTTACGAATTTTGACTATAAAAACTGCTTGAATAGCCCTTCAACTTTGTTTCTAAAGGTCTGTATGAATCCTGCATGGGCATTAAGTGTTGTCGATATGATTTGATAGTATGAGTATGTCTTGGACATTCTAATCACCACATGATCTAATGTTGAGCATGTAAATGGAACTTCCATCTTGTAATTCTTGCAAGATGTTGTTTCTTACACTGACCATGAAAAGTGACCGAGAGAGTGGGTCACCCTGTAGAGAGCCTCTATTCAGTCCCATTCTGTATATCAGGCTCAGCTTGGCCGAAAAAGTGAAACTCTTCACCCAGAAGAAAGAAGAAAAACCTCTGGCTCGTTCAGATGCCCCTGTCCCAAGGAGACGAGCTCGCAAAAACATCTCCAGATACAGCACTCAGGTAAATAATTTAATCATGATTTTTTGACAATATTGAGTTTGTTTTGTTTTTCATGTAACCAAATGTATTTATATAGGCAGGAAATTTAGCATGTGTGTACATATGACAAATGTTCACCCTTAACTGGTGATACAAAACCAGATTTGTCAGACATGTTCATGTGAAAAATAGGGCTGTTATCTTATATCAGCTGTCTCCAGGTATTGACAGACAGTCCTTAGATAACGTCAGTCTACCCTGGGGTGTGGTCAGGGCTGCACACCCCTGTAATGTTGTGGTAGAAGATTACATTTGGTATTAGAGGTGACATGCAGGACGGGATCTCAGGTCCAGGGTTGCTATAGCTCACTAGAGGATTGGTAACAATCCTAATCTCATCTATATGGAAGTCAAATTGTCATTCATTCAACAGGGGCGTCATATCTTTGAAGATTAATTTTGTAAAATGAAGGTGATTTGAAATTTGATTTGAAATTCATTCAGGTTTCTTGGTGGTAGATGGTTGGGTAGTTTCTATATTTCTGCAGTTATTTGCTTGATTAGTTCAAGCAATTGGAGTGTGTGTTTGGGAAGTTGTTGTATTGCTTTGATGTGTGTTTATTGTTGCGGTTAGAGTGTATCGGATTTCTGCCATTGACACAGTTGTGATATCAAGCAAGGAAACAGATAATATTATACCTGAAGCTGCATATCTATTACCTCTGCACTTGATATGGAAAAAAAATACTTGCCTTTACTTCCTGGTTTTGTCGATGTTGTTGAAAGCAGCGGCTATGCAGATATTCGTGCTCTCCTAGCAGGTGACATTTATTTCAGCTTATATTCTTGTCTTCCGTAGGTGATTACGTGTTTGGTAATGGTTGTATTTGGCAAAATGTGAGGCCTTTTGATGTAGTGTTGTAAGAATTTGTGTGATATGTGAGCTTGTACCCATGCTAGTCATGACTAGTGCAGGGATGAGTGTGTCTAGGTTCTGGTTCTAGATCGCTGCTTTATGACTTTATGACTGGTCTGGCACAACAAATGGTATAATTTGTTGACTGTTTGTTGCCCTGTTATGCTGCTAAACAGCTTAAACGTACATGTGGATTGGAACAATGGCAGTCTATAATTGAGTCTGTCTCACAGTCCCTGAACCACATTATTTTCCCCACTGCCAAGCCCTATCTGCAGTGCTAAAGCCCTAAATAAAGCAAGTCTTAGATTTCCTCAGGTTCTGAATCTCTGGTCTCCCTAGGGCTCCTTTTCAATATAAATGGGCTTGTTTGTTACTATCAAAATTATGATATATTCAGAGACTAAGCCATGGTCTATCTATAATTAGCAGGGCCCTGTTCCTCAAAGCGATTGTAGCGCTACGACAGTCGTAAGTCTATATGAAAGTATGGGAGTTACGATCATCTTAATGCTACTATCGCTTTGTGGAATGGGACCCAAGTTTCTTCAGCTGATTTAGACCTGTATGTTTCACCAGTTAGAGAAGCTGTTGTTATCAGGACAAGTTAATCATATGGAGGAATGTGAAAGTGTTGGCCCCAGTGAAATCACTGCTAGGGGATGATGGAGGGTAACTTTATATGGGGGGTTAAAATTGAGTCAATATTGGATGAATATTCAACCATATTGAAGTTTAGAAGGTTCATTCAGGCAGCTGGAATTACTGTAAGATCAAGGCACATGGTGTGTAATGTAGATCGCTTCAGGATATAAGTTGTCTGTGTACATTAGTGGTATATGTCACAAAGGTTCATAACCATGAATATGATCATGTCGAAGGCACTTCCTTTTATTTGCCTTAATAACACATATATTTCAATGTTATTAAGGTTAATTTTTAAACTTATCCTATCTCACGGTATGCATCACTCTTCTTCTTCTTCGACCATGTGTGGAAACGTGCTGTAGGCTAAGTTGAATCAAACTTTCTGGCCTCTGATCCCTGACCTCTGCCCCACTCCACAGCAGGACCTGTCAGTCATCTCAATAGGCGTGCAGACCGCTCTGATGATCACTTGACAGCCTGCCCTTGTCATTCTCTTTCTTGTCACCAACTGCTGTGGACGTGTGTTATGCTCTGTCTGCCACTCGTCTCTACTTTTTTATCATGAGGGAAGAAATTGGTCTTCTCAGTAGAGATAACACTGTGACAATTACAGAAGTTTTTGATTTTCCTGTCACTGATCCTCACACACTGTACGTTGATTGTATCGGATGGTGTGACAGGCCTCACCGTTGCTCTTATTGTGCCAATTTGGACAATGAAGCTTTCTCCGTTATCGTGGAATGGACACAAGACGAGTGGCAGACAGGGATCGTCGGAAGTTTTCCTAGGGTCTATCATCATCTCAACATTCGAAGTGAGATCGTCCGTACTAAACAGCTCGCCGTTTATCACCATCACCGGACGAAGATTTCTCGATGCAGCATCGGATTCCTAACTCAGCGAGAATTACGTTGGGTATTCCGACCCAGACTTCGAGTCCAGTGTCAGGACAGGATGACTCCCCCTACTCGGCAGTGAACTTCATTCTTCGTTGTCACAGTTCCCGATTGACAATTCTACTGTAGTGACTTTTCTCAAACACCTGATACGGCATTGTCAGCGTTTACTGGCAATGTGTCTCTAATTAATGAATCGGCATTAAACTTACCTACAATGATTTATTGCAGTGCGCGCTTGTCCACAGCGATCCCTCCAACTCCAGTGATGATATCAAGTACAACAATCCCTGTTAGTTCGGCGTTTTCTGTCTAGTGCCTCGCTTTCATTCCGTGTTACGCTCCAGTGCATCGATTATGTATGGGTCGAGTGTACTCCAGTGCGTCGTTCTCACACAATTCGACGCTCCAGAGCTGATCTGCTGCAGTACGCTTCTGTTTGGTTCGTCACTGCAGGCCAGAGCGTCGGTTCAGTTCGGTACGGCACTTTGTACCAGAGCGTCGCTCTCACAAAGGGAGAAGAGGCCAGTTCTCCATTTCACTTCAGTTCACCGCTCTCGCTCATTAGCCCAGTGCGCTGCGCTGTTTTTGATTGGATCAACACTTCAGCTCAGCGTGCCTTTTCGATTGGATCAACGCTTTCGACCAGTGTTCCATTTTTGATTAGAACAACAATTCAACCTTGTGAACTGTTGTTTGATTTGCAGTCCAGTACACCATTACTGTATGGTACGACGTTTTAGACGAGTGCATCGGTCTCGATTGACTCAGCGCTTTAGATCACACTGCAGAACCGGATCACAGTACCGAACCAGATCACCTATACGATCCTGATCACCGAACCATACCAGATCGCCGCACCATACCAGATCGCCGCTCTAACAGTATTCGCCGATCCGATGACTGGTCGGACAATGCAGCAGTAGTTTGGCACATCAACCGGATGGGGTCGACAGGGTCTCCTCAACTCCTGCAGTGGACACAACGGTTCTTCCAGTTGGTGGACACTCTCAACATCTCTGTTCGAGCCAACCATATTCCAGGAGTGAAGAACGTCATTCGGGATTCTCTGTCCCGTCCGATTCGTCCCTCTCCGACAGGATGGAAGCTACATCCATAGGTGTTCCAGACTTTCTGCCTCCCGCTGACGACTTAGACAGTGGATCTATTCGCCACCCGTTTCAACCACCAGCTGCCTCTGTTTGTGTCTCCGATTCTGGACCCTGTTGCTTGGGGTCACGACGCTCTAGCCATCCCTGGGGACGACCAAAATGCGTACGCGTTTCCACCAGTGGCCCTACTTCCACGCATACTACTGAAACTCCGCCCAACTCGGCGGATGACACTGCTTTTGGTCGCGCCCTACTGGCCGGCCAGAAGTTGGTTCGTAGATCTACAAGAAATGGCCGATCCAGAGCCTGTACACCTTCCCGATCGTGTGGATCTCCTGGTTCATCCGCACTCCGATCAGCTGCTTTGGTCTCCGCTCACACTCCATCTTCACGTTTGGCGCATCTACATAAGTCGCTAACTGCTAAGGGATATTCTAAGCGAGTCGCTACTGCCATCACTACAGTGCATCGTACCTCCACTAAATCACTCTATGATGACCAGTGGAAGAATTTTGAAGCGTACTGCTGGACGAAGGGTATAGCATCTCCCACTATGGCGTCACTACAGATGGTTGCGGTGTACCTTCAACATCTTCGAACCTCCAGGAAGCTTAAGGGTTCTACACTGTCTACCTACCTGGCTGCTCTTAACACCGTTATTGCACAGACCTCGGGTGTGAAGGTATCTACAGTTCCTGAGCTCCAAACTCTCCTCGGATCTTTTAAACTTGTTGATCAGTCCTGTAAGTTCTGACCACCAGCTTGGGACCTTTCCGTCGTGCTTAATCATCTTACGTCAGCGGACTATGAACTTTTGGAGGACAAGGACTTTGAACATGTCTCCTTTAAGACCTTCTTTCTCACGGCTTTGGCTACTGCTGCCCGCATTTCGGAGCTACACGCCCCTCGACATTTCCCGGGTGAGTTTTGAGAGGTCAAGACACGCTAAAGTATTCCTTGGGTTGAGATGGGACTTTGTCGCCAAGAATCAACTCCCAGGTCAGCCGGACCGCACGTTTACGATCCTGCCGCTGTCCACTAAATTGGGTCCTGATGACGCGGAAGACCTTTCCCCGTTCCCAGTTCGGGCATTGCGGATATACCTGGCTGCTTCTAAGGAACAACGCAGGCTGCGCAAGAGACTCTTCATCCCGTTGTCTACTGCCTCTACCTCAGAAGTCTCGCGCACTAATTTGGCGTTCTGGATGAGATCCACTATCCTGCGTGCCTATACTTATGCAGACCTTCTTCCACCCTTGACGGCGAATCCTCAAGAGACCCCGGGCCTTAGCCTCTACCATGGCGCTCCATCGGAACTGCTCCAATACAGCCATCATGGAGGGATGCTTTTGGAGATCTTCGCCTCACACTATCTCAGAGATCTCAGTTACGGACGTGGAAGGTCTGCACCAGTTTGGTCCTTTGGTCCTGGCCCAGCAGCTGTCATCTCCCCGTGCTCGCAGATACGAAGTAATCCTTTCTTGCGTCGGTCTTGCTCTCTGTACCTAATAGAAGATATCGATGTCATCCACATCTTGGTACTGTTTTCGTTTGGGCATAGACCACCTCACCTAGGGAACTAGGGCGTGTCTGCACTGTCATAGATATGACTCAATAGACTGAGAGGCCAGTCTTGTGCTACATGCAGAGGTGGTCGACACTCCGCTTACTGACCTCTACTCTTCGAGCAATCACGTCAGTGAAGTGTTGATTTCAGATTACCTGCATGGTTTTCGAAGCGTTCTGCTCCTAAGTCCTTTCTCGCCTCTGGGAGGGAGATTGGTACTGAACGTTAAACAAGTTGAGCAACCGGGCTAT
The DNA here is from genome assembly GCF_003918875.1 of Haliotis rubra. Lineage (NCBI taxonomy): Eukaryota > Metazoa > Mollusca > Gastropoda > Lepetellida > Haliotidae > Haliotis > Haliotis rubra. The sequence goes on from NW_025767679.1 coordinate 2,229,525, forward strand.
TCCCTCTTCACCGTCTCCAGCGTGTGTCTGTTGGGGGTAGTTCCGAAGCAGGGACTGGCCAGATTAAGGTCTTCGACTTTAATTCACTGGGGTTACTTGATATATCGCGGGGAGGCGGGGTCTACTTGCCAAACTGCGTCCTTTTGCTTGTCAAAAGTTGCGGCTGAAAACCACATTAATTCGGGAACGCCCACTCGCTAGAGTTTTTGTGCTGTGTAAGCCAAGGGGTTATCCGAAGCAACCTATCACAAGTTCAGAGTTAGCATATCGGGAGTTGGTGCTTTCTCCTGGCGTCCTTGTGTTATGCGACCTCACGGTTGTAGAGTTGACACAGGGTAATCTGCGGCCCGCCTTCCAACCATGGGATAATGCATACCGTGAGATAGGATAAGTTTAAAAAATTGGAAATTTTAACATCAATTGTATATTTATATACTTATCCTATCTCACACGATGGATGCCCACCCGACCTACCCCACATCACAGATTACTGGAAGCTCCAAGACAAGAATGACAAGGGCAGGCTGTCAGGCGATCATCAGAGCGATCTGCACGCCCATTGAGATGATTGACAGGTCCTGCTATGGAGTGGGGCAGAGGTCAGGGGTCAGAGGCCAGAAAGTTTGATTCAACTTAGCCTACAGCACGTTTCCACACATGGTCGAAGAAGAAGAAGAGTGATGCATACCGTGAGATAGGATAAGTATATAAATATACAATTTATGTTAAAATTTCCAATACTGCGTTTTGTTATCCCATGTATGTCACCCTCAGTAAAACATCTCTGAATGTTACCCTCAGTAAAACGTTGCCATATAACATCAGAAAACCCATGACAGCATCAGCAAACCACCCTTGTATGACAACTCCTGTAAAACACCCCTTTATGACAGCATCAGTAACACACACCCACACCACACCCACACCCCAATGGCAGAATCAGAAAAACCCTCCTGTGACAGCATCAGTAAAACACCCTGTATGACAGCATCAATAAAACACCCCTGTATGACAGCATCAGTAAAACACCCCTGTATGAAAATCAGTAAACCCCTGTATGACAGCACTATTAAAACAGTATGACAGCATCACCCCTGTATGACAGCATCAGTAAACTGACAGCATCAGTAAACTACCCCTGTATGACAGCACTATTAAAACACCCCTGTATGACAGCATCAGTAAAACACCCTGTATGACAGCATCAATAAAACACCCCTGTATGACAGCATCAATAAAACACCCCCATCAGTAAACTACCCCTGTATGACAGCACATTAAAACACCCTGTATGAAGCACAGTAAAACACCCTGTATGACAGCATCACCCTCCTGTGAAACTAAAACACCCCTGTATGACAGCATCAGTAAACTAAACACCCCTGTATGACAGCACTATTAAAATGGCTGTGTATGACAGCATCAGTAAAACAACCCTGTTTGACAGAATCAGTATAACACCCCTGTATGACAGAATCAGTAAAACACCCCTGTATGACAGCATCACAAAACCCCTCCTGTGACAGCATCAGTAAAACACCCCTGTATGACAGCATCACAAAAACCCTCCTGTGACAGCATCAGTAAAACACCCCTGTATGACAGCATCAGTAAACTACCCCTGTATGACAGCATTAGTAAAACACCCCTGTATGACAGCATCAGTAAACTACCCCTGTATGACAGCATCAGTAAAACACCCCTGTACTTTGTCATCTCTGACATGTTAATAACAGTCTTCATTAGGCATCAGTAAGTTGTTTTGTGTTGCAGCCAGTGACAATAGAAGAGGTAGAGAAGGCTGCGTCACTGAACCGTGTGTCCCCTCTGGCAGCAAGTTTGATCAAGCCTCCAGATCCGGAAATCCTGAAGGGTCTTCCAATCAGTGCCCAGAGAGAGCTGATGGCACAGCATGCCGAGGCCTGTCTCTCACAACCAAACTCCAGGCCAGGCTCCAGACCAGGCTCCAAGCCAGGCTCAAGGAGAGGCTCTTCACATGATCTGGAAGATGGTAAGTTTATTGAGACATGATTCTTATCAAATGAATGACAATTTGGTAGTTAAAAATGTTGTATTCCAAACAGAAAAATAGGATCAGGTACGCAACACAGCATTGGGTACCACTAGTAAAACTTAAATAGGATATGTTTTATTAGTCTTCAATAAATCATATGACTGTCCTTGACCAATTATCATGACGGATGACTTGTTTGACAGCAAACAGATGTCCCAAAAGCTTTTCTTAGTTTTATGCTATAAAAAGCCTTGAAATTCATGTTCATTCTTCTTAATATGATCATGACCTGTGTATATACCTGGATCCCCTTCATCAAGACATTCCTGTTGATTGTGTCAAAATAGTCTGACATTGGGTATATCCAACAAAACTTGCTAAACAAACCATTTCATAATAACAGCTCACAGTGTCAAACCATGGACATTTCATCGGCCTGTCAGTTTTGAAGAAAGTGGGACTACAAAGTTGACTTGTGAAACATGAATAACATAAGCATCAAAATGTTCAAACAAACATCTTTGAGAAATGTATTTAAAGTAAGATTTTATCATGTTTTGCAAGTGTGGTGCTGTATATTTAAAGCTGCCAATGATTGTGTATAGCTTATGACTAAAGAGCAAGGTCCATATTGGCCCTCTGACAGACACCTGTTGATCCCCCCTATCTGAAGAGATGGCCAATGGTATTGAGCTGTCTTATACAGGCAACCTCTAAGTTCTAGGCACACACAGGGACTGAAATAACATCATTCATTGAACTGCCGTAAGTGTTAGGTTAGAGTTAATATTAAAATGACAGTACATATTTGACTTTGGTACCAAATATGGAAATAGAATGAAAGAAAATTCACAGGCATTGATAATTCTTTCTCTTTTTTAGTAAATAATGATAGTAATATATTTAGTAAGAAAACAGACACATCAACAAAAAAGCAACTTTAGGAAATATTAAACTAAGACATAGATGGAATTAGGTTTTAGAAACATTTAGATATGTTTGGACTCCTAATTCTGGACTAGGTAAGGCTACTACTGATGCTATAACACTGCTAGCACCTGCGTGAGCAGACCATAAAAGGACACTATTCCTAGTGACAAAGCATGCCCTCTGTCCTGACTAGACTGCCTAAAGTAAGTTGTGTGATGTGTTGACCCAAACCAGCCAGATCACATCTATCAGTGACAGGCTGTATCACATACTTGCTCCTGTACACAACAGGTTCCATTACTAGTTCGTGTGGGTCAGGATGAGAGGCATTGTACTTGGGATTAGCATGTCTTGTTTTTCAGATTAATGTCATCAAGGATTACTTCCCAGAATCTGTCATGCACTGAAATGGTTATATGAATACTAATAATGGAAGAAATATGAAAAATCATGTTGTCACTCTTGCATAAATTTGACAAAAAGAAAGAAGTGGGAAGAATGTGTCAGCTTGATTAAATTGTTAATTTTCTTACAAAACATGCAGTTATTAAAAGATATATTTACTTGTATTGGTCCCTTACAAACATGAACAACTACTCTTGCAGAGACAAGTGAGAACCTCAAGGGTGTGAGGAGCATCTTGAAGCAAGAGAGTGGACAGCTCAGTCCTGAGTCCGATGTGAAGGGCATACTTAAATCAGAGAAGAACAAAAAAGACACTGAGCCCCGGGGTATCTTGAAACGGGGAGATATAAGCGATACTAATTCAAAACAATGTGACAGTGAAACTCACAGTATCTTAAAACAGTCAGAGCTGGTGTCCAAAACAAATAAGGACTCAGAGCCAAGATCGAGCTTGAAGCAAACTGAATCAGAGTCATCAGCAGACACTATTGACCCAAATCGAGGGATTTTGAGAGCTTCAGATTCCAGATCAGAATGTGAGCCAAAGGGTATACTGAAAGGTGAATTATCAGATGGCCTCGATGTAAAGGGAGTGTTGAAAAAAGAGCTCAAGGGAGATAAATCTGTAACGGAACCGAGGGGGATTTTAAAAAAAGAAGGCTCCTTTGAAATACGAAAAAGTGAGCCAGAGAAGAGTGTTTTGAAAAGTTTAGACTCTAAAGATGAACGAGATCACAGCTTGAGGAGTATTTTAAAGAAAGAGCCATCCAAAGAGAATGTTGATGTGGAAACAGGTAGCAATGATGGGACACAGCCACACCTTGGAGATGTTGATGATCAAGAGGAGGAAGCAGTAGAAGACCACATCAACAGAAGACGACCTCGTCAAGGGGACAGGTAAGATCACGTTCATCACCTCATTATAGCATGACTGTGATTTCTAAAAATGTTGATGTCATTTATTAAAGTAATTGAAATTTTGTTTTATGTTCTTAATTACTAATTTTGAGTTGTATAACTGCATGACTGTGGGCTGTTGTGTTTGAATGTGTAAGCACACTGTTGTAAGTTGACTTTCGCTGAATCAGAAAGTAATGAAGGTGAACCAGTCTTCTTAACCGGAAACACATTGCAGTGTCAGCTTGTGTGTTTCCTCTGTTTCTCTGCTGTTCTAACTTTACTCCAGTATAACTGAATTCGACATTCAGCATTTCCTGTTTCAGTATCTTCTAATGATACAAATAAAACAGCACTAAAATCTTGTGGCTATCGTCATAGCTAGTCGTGTTTATCAGATTAGATTGATATTTTATCAGATGTCGGCTAAATGTCACATGAGTAACTTGGACTGCATTTGTCATACCTAGATGCTCAGTAACATCACATTGAATGGATATATGGATCTCCTAGCTGCATAATTATGAACTTTCTGGAATCTTGACATTGATATCCCATGTTAATAGCTGATGAATTACATTATCTCTGGTGGGCTGTATTGAAATGGCATCCTCATTTGCTTATTTGAGGATGTGCATTTGCCATGTGAAATTGTGCTTGTGAACTGTGAAATCCTGTAATGTAAACTGATTGTCTTACGTGACACTTTTGTTAAAGTATGTCCATCTAGTTTGTCAAACTCAGCTGTCAGCCATTCTAGAGGGAGGCCTATTGCATAATGGAAACATGGCATGGCTTGACTGGTCACCTCTGTATGACTGTATGATGGAGGTCAGCAAGGGTGCTCTCTCCTTCCTTTCTTATTAACACACTGTGCGGAAGTCCCTGGTTAAGAGGTTGGATCATATCTGGGCCATAAATGCTGAGTTTCTCCTTTGGTTATTGACGTGTTAGAGGCTTGGCTTGTTATTTACATTTAGTAACTGTAAATGTAGTTTGAAACAAAGATGTGCACCAGGCATTATGGATGTATCTCCCAAGGGAAATTTGACTTACTCCGTCAAAGGTAAGTTAGGTATATTATGTGTGCAATTAGGCAAAGCATGAATATACAGTATACTGTAAAACTTGACAAAATGCTGTCGTACATTTAACACTTTGACCTGTGGTAGATAACATTCATTTGAATTTAATGCTGATTATATTTATGTTTGGTATCGTATTTCTCCTGTTGCCCCAAAATAACACATGAATGAAATATGCACTAAAAGTTATTTTGGAAAATGACAGATTTCAAATGTTTTTCCCGAAGATTCATATTAGTTATTAGAAATTGTTTTAATTAATATCAATTGCATCATAGTGGATATTTGTAATTATAATAACGTAAACTCTGAATATTACTGAAATTTGTGGCAGATATATCTAAATAGTAAATTACAGCACAAGTACTGGGCTTCCTCCACAGTGTTGACAAAGGAAGTACAGTTGAGCTGTATGTAGTTAGTGTTCTGATGCTAATGACCTAGCCTGAAGGAAATCTACACCAGAGTAATTGATTTACACATGTTAATTGCTCTCTGGCATCTCATCAACATCTTTGTTCTTCACATATTCATGTGTCAGTAGTTAAGCAGAGTTTTGATGAACAGGAATAAATGTTTTCTGGGACATTATTGACCAGAGTTCAGGTTATTTTGATGGTTTATCCTGAAATAGGATGGCTTTTCCCTTGTGCCGAGAACATAGTATCATAGACACTTCTACTGATAAAGAAAAAAATATATGACAGTATTAACTTGTTTCTCATGCATTGCCTACATCAGGAAAACGCAGTTGCTTCTCTGTCAGGCAATGCTTTCACACAAGATGATAACCTGTATTGAGTTAGTGAAAACATGTAGTCTCTGGTTGAGGTGTTAGAGTAAAGGTTATTTCCTGGTGGAGTTGTGAATAACTGCACATGACCATTCGCATTGTTGAAGCTGGACACAGTGTGAGGGATGGTCACTTGATGTGTCACAAAGCTCTCCTAGCTTGTATTTCTTGTATGTGTGTCAGGCTATAGGTTGTTGTTTAACACAGTGAATAATCTAGTCTGGACCAGATGATCCAGTGACTGACCTCATGACCAACAATCCACACAATTGAGTAACAAAAACTACTCTAGGTCACCAAGATTGACTACCTGATTTATTTAGATGACTCTTTAGACAAGGATCTAGTCTGTTCAGCATCTTGTTGTTTGACACGATATCCAATAGTAGTCTCAAAGTTGTACTGTATCCTGTTTGTACTCTCAGCCTGTGATTGTGATTGTTACTTGTAAGCCGCTGTTAACTGAAATGTTCGCCATAGCTCCATTCCATGACAAAATGGTGTTAGAGACTGTTTATTCATCTTGAGGTTAGATTTTAACTTTTTGTTCTGGAAACAGGATTACAGATCCACTTGAGTGTAACTGTTGAGGGGTTTCACATCGATTGAGTGTGAAAATCTGACAGCAAACATCTCACAATGCATCATAATAGCTATAAATCTACTCCCATGCATGTAGTGATTGACATTAGCACCTTCAGTCCACCAGTTCTTGTACTGATAACATAGAACAAAACCCTTGAAAATAAATACACATACACTTCTACTACCTGATAATGCCTTTACTGTTGGACAGTTTGGCAAGGGCCACAGGACTAGTTTCAACTTCCATTAGTCCCATTTGTTTGCTGTACAAAATGGAAATGTTTGCAATGTTATTGACATTTCACTTTGTAAGTCCAGGTATTGTTTCACTAATCAAGTTCAATGTTATGCAAATGATGCAGTTTCACCATAGCTGGCAGCCCTATCAAGAGCGTGAATACATCTGCTGAAAGGTCAGAGTCAAATATTCAGTTTCCATGCAAGTGAGGACTGGTGTTTGTATGGTAGTATGGACATGACAAGAATACCCACACTACCGTGACTCACAACTGTTGTTTCAGTACCAAGTATTTCATTGTTTTGGTGATATTGGATGACAAGGACATACTTTCAATAACTGTGAAACTTGTTAGGTATTCTTTCTATTTGATTTAATAGTTCTTCATGTAGCTGAATAACAATTCCCAAGCGTTTGAGCATCATGTTAATGGCTTGCTCAGCCTAGTGCCCCTCTTACTGCGTAGATACTAGTAGTTGGTGTGGCTAAGGTGTTTATGCTTTTATCAATGATATACTTCAAGGTTAAGTATTGATTATTTCCATGCCCGTCCCACACATGTGAACTGCTATTGACAAGTGAATATAATATTATTGTAGTAAGTGTACAAAGACTTCAACCATAGCATTGTCATTATGCAAAATGTCATCCTTGCCATACATTGTGCTCAGGTTCATAACTTAAACAACTGTATACTTCTGCAATGGAGGACCTAATGTCTATGACTTGGAATGAGTATTGAGGGTTTTTAACTATGATGTTCATAAAGAAGTAAGTTTTTAATTATCTAGATATCATAAATGTTTTCATTTGTTTTTGAGACCAGTAAGCCATGAATAAGCCTGTAAGTACGATTTTGAAATTTGAGTGTCTTGAATTGGAGGCTCTTTGGTGTATTTTGTATTTGATATTTCTGTTCTGTTCAAGCTGTTTTAAAGTCAAGAGAAGTATAGGTCTCTGTGTATTTGATATTTCTGTTCTGTTCAAGCTGTTTTAAAGTCAAGAGAAGTATAGGTCTCTGTGTATTTGATATTTCTGTTCTGTTCAAGCTGTTTTAAAGTCAAGAGAAGTATAGGTCTCTGTGTATTTGTTGATCTTTGTGAACTGCTTCACCATTGCACTACTGAAATGCTAGTATTATACTGCCAGCAGTGTATTGCTTTACGACTATGGCCAACACTATAAACCAATATTTTGAGTGTCCATACAAGTTATATGTATATGTATTTGAGACATAAAATCTGTCAAAATATCATTGAAATATGTTCTATATTTCTAGTTCAGTACTTAGATATACCAATAGGACTAAACAGGTTTTGTATGTCTACATTCAAGATGGCTGATATCCATTGTGGATGAGTATTACATTTCTTTGTAAGGAATTTGTGTCGCCAGGTATAAGTACACTTTGTGTGGAAGTAAATATTTTAATTCAGTAATCTGTAAATCAGTATGAGTAGGTGACTGTGCTGTTTCATTGTAAAGTGATAGGGCACTGTACTCCCTTTAACCAATGTTTCAACTATCTTGTCATATGGAGGAACACCAACATGAAAATATGCTGTTTTTATTTTGGGGAATCAAATAAGTCCCGGTGCTCCTTTGTAATGAGAGAATGCTGTTACAGTTGGTAGTGATATAGTACTGTGATCATTCCACTCTTGTGGGGGCGGTAGGGTAGCCTAGTGGTTAAAGCATTCGCTTGTCACACAGAAGACCCGGGTTCGATTCCCCACACGGGTACAAGGTGTCAAGCCCATTTCTGGTGTCCCCCACAATGATATTGCTGGAATATTGCTACAAGCAGTGTAAAACCATACTCACTCACTCACTCACTCACTCACTCACTCACTCACTCCCTCTACTATTGTGATAACCGTCTCTGATCTGGGAGAACATGTATCACCTGATGTACATGATCCATGCAGTCTGTCAGGCTTGTGTCAGGAATATGTCAAGATGAGGATTTATATTTGAACTTTGTCATAGACCTTCAAGATTATATCCAAGCCTCGCACATGAACTGTAATCTGGCGGCTTTATTGGGTTCACCATGTGGGCAGTATTTAAGTAATTTCTCACTTAAGTATTATACGTGCCATGAAAATTTATAACAGAATTGTTGATAAAGATAAGATGTAACCTTTTCCGCATTCGAGTCAGATATTACAACATTGTGAATTAGTGTTTTAGCTTTTTGGTTTGATTGGATAAACTGCTCAGTCTCTGCTTTGTGTATGGTATGTCACATACAATGGTGTGTTTCACTGAATATACAGTATATCTCTCATGCATGCACACGTACACACACACACACAGTGTGTATCACTACATGTACTGTGTAGCATAACCTGATGTATACCACTGGGTTTACAAAAGTATCATTTTTGTCAAACTTAAAATTAAATGGATATTTTAAAGGAAAGAAGTGATAATTATTCATATCTATTTTTTATAAACATATTGTAGCCAGACTACCTGAATTTGTTATCACTCTCTTGTGTAACTTTAGGATTTTTGTTTGTTTCATTGGGTTTCTTATACTGTGCTTGTTTCTCTGGGTTTCTTATACTGTGCTTGTTTCTCTGGGTTTCTTATACTGTGCTTGTTTCTCTGGGTTTCTTATACTGTGCTTGCTTCACTGGGTTTCTTATACAGTGCTTGTTTCTCTGGGTTTCTTATACAGTGTTTGTTTCTCTGGGTTTCTTATACTAGGCTTGTTTCTCTGGGTTTCTTATACTGTGCTTGTTTCTCTGGGTTTCTTATACTGTGCTTGCTTCACTGGGTTTCTTATACAGTGCTTGTTTCTCTGGGTTTCTTATACTGTGCTTGTTTCTCTGGGTTTCTTATACTGTGCTTGTTTCTCTGGGTTTCTTATACTGTGCTTGCTTCACTGGGTTTCTTATACAGTGTTTGTTCTCTGGGTTTCTTATACAGTGCTTGTTTCTCTGGGTTTCTTATACTGTGCTTGTTTCTCTGGGTTTCTTATACTGTGCTTGTTTCTCTGGGTTTCTTATACTGTGCTTGTTTCTCTGGGTTTCTTATACTGTGCTTGTTTCTTCTCTGGGTTTCTTATACTGTGCTTGTTTCTCTGGGTTTCTTATACTGTGCTTGTTTCTCTGGGTTTCTTATACTGTGCTTGTTTCTCTGGGTTTCTTATACTGTGCTTGTTTCTCTGGGTTTCTTATACTGTGCTTGTTTCTCTGGGTTTCTTATACTGTGCTTGTTTGCTTGGGTTTCTTGTGCTTGTTTTCCTTTCTTATACTGTGCTTGTTTCTCTGGGTTTCTTATACTGTGCTTGTTTCTCTGGGTTTCTTATACTGTGCTTGTTTCTCTGGGTTTTCTTATACTGTGCTTGTTTCTCTGGGTTTCTTATACTGTGCTTGTTTCTCTGGGTCTCTTATACTGTGCTTGTTTCTCTGGGTTTTATACTGTGCTTGTTTCTCTGGGTTTCTTATACTGTGCTTGTTTCTCTGGGTTTCTTATACTGTGCTTGCTCTGGGTTTCTTATACTGTGGTTCTCTGGGTTTCTTATACTGTGCTTGTTTCTCTGGGTTTCTTATACTGTGCTTGTTTCTCTGGGTTTCTTATACTGTGCTTGTTTCTCTGGGTTTCTTATACTGTGCTTGTTTCTCTGGGTTTCTTATACAGTGCTTGTTTCTCTGGGTTTCTTATACAGTGCTTGTTTCTCTGGGTTTCTTATACAGTGTGCTTCTTTCTCTGTTTCTCTTCTTATACAGTGCTTGTTTCTCTGGGTTTCTTTAAACTGTTCTTGTGCTTCTCTGGGTTTCTTATACTGTGCTTGTTTCTCTGGTTTCTTATACAGTGCTTGTTTCTCTGGGTTTCTTATACTGTGCTTGTTTCTCTGGGTTTCTTATACTGTGCTTGTTTCTCTGGGTTTCTTATACTGTGCTTGTTTCTCTGGGTTTCTTATACTGTGCTTGTTTCTCTGGGTTTCTTATACAGTGCTTGTTTCTCTGGGTTTCTTATACTGTGCTTGTTTCTCTGGGTTTCTTATACAGTGCTTGTTTCTCTGGGTTTTTTATACAGTGCTTGTTTCTCTGGGTTTCTTAAACTGTGCTTGTTTCTCTGGGTTTCTTATACAGTGCTTGTTTCTCTGGGTTTCTTATACTGTGCTTGTTTCTCTGGGTTTCTTATACAGTGCTTGTTTCTCTGGGTTTCTTATACTGTGCTTGTTTCTCTGGGTTTCTTATACTGTGCTTGTTTCTCTGGGTTTCTTATACTGTGCTTGTTTCTCTGGGTTTCTTATACTGTGCTTGTTTCTCTGGGTTTCTTATACTGTGCTTGTTTCTCTGGGTTTCTTATACTGTGCTTGTTTCTCTGGGTTTCTTATACTGTGCTTGTTTCTCTGGGTTTCTTATACTGTGCTTGTTTCTCTGGGTTTCTTATACTGTGCTTGTTTCTCTGGGTTTCTTATACAGTGCTTGTTTCTCTGGGTTTCTTATACTGTGCTTGTTTCTCTGGGTTTCTTATACTGTGCTTGTTTCTCTGAGTTTCTTATACTGTGCTTGCTTCACTGAGTTTCTTATACTGTTACTACCCAGAAAGGAAAATAATGTGGTTCAGAGATGCAGGCAGATTAAACAGTTAACCTACCATATGTCTATAGTGCGTAGTTCAGTGTTGCTTGTGTGTGGTGATGGATTGTCTCTCTCTCTCGAGGATATTATCTGTGATTATGATAAATTGTTCCATGCATGTTGTGAGGGAGTTGTTTGATCTCTGATAACCGTGCATGTTGATGATGATGTAACCATGCTGCAGCAGCTGGTGGAGTGGAGCAGGTTGCAGCTGCTGGGATGTACACACCTTGCAACACTCAGTAGCAGTTCTCAGTTTGAAACAGTTTTGCAAGCTGCGTTATTACATGGAAATAGTTGTCTAAATATAGAAGAGGATTATTATGGTAATGTTTTTAATGTACCACAATGTACATACATGTGCTTCATAATATATATGGACCGGAGTGATTATATTGCTATCAAGATTACAGGAAAGACCTCACATCGTGCATTAGATCTGTGTATTACTTGTATTATGTACCGTGTTCTTGTGTATGAGCTGAAGTGGAAGATACAAGTAGCCCTGATTGTGTTGTTACCCAAGCAATGACCACAGTCTGACCAGCAGGCCTCTTTGATCTGTGACTGCCCTCTCCTGTAAGCCTGGTCCACCTATTTGAGGTAACCGACTTATCTGATTAGCCCAAACCTTATCTTCAGGCAAGGCCATTACAAAACAAATCTCATTTTAACAGTACGCTGCCTGGTCAGGTAATAAACAAACCACCAGCTTTTGGAAGATTGTTTATTGAGTGGACAACATATCTTTGGTAGTATCAGAACTCCTTATAAGGAAGACTGTTGAGGAATATCTAAGCGTAGGTATCTTATCTGATCTTTTTGTGTTAAACAGTAGTTGTAATCTAATGTAGTCCTTGTCCAAGATAGCATACGAGCTTGTCAAATGCAAGACAGATTGTTTCTTTGGATTAATCAGTTTGCAAACAAACATCCTTGGTGAGCATCAATGCGTTGGATGATATTAACCCCACCCCCACCACCCCACCCCCCATTGTAATAGTTTCACTTGAGGCAGCCTCCATGTCGGGGACAATGTATGAGGATGTAAATGAACAGAACCTGATATGAGCCCGAACCGCACCCTGCTCGTGTGCATGTGTACGTGCTGGCAGGCTGGTGAGGAGAAATTAATATTGCCCATATGTACGTATATATGCAGGCCAGCTTTTGATTCATGGCACACTGTTGACCTCCTGCATATCAAATACAAGCTTTTACATTTCATGCTGTCAATTACACCACTAAGTGCTTTTTGTTAAGCTGAGATCTTTTGATTAGTTGCCTTTGCCAAAAAAGACATTCCTGGTCATGGCGATTCCTTCTCTCTGTGTGCCAGTGTTGTGTCATAGAATGTGGCCCTTTGTGGTTATACTAGTTTGAAATAAACTGTTGTTGTTATTGGTGAGTCTGGTCTAATTAATAGGCTGCTGTCAAGTCTAATCTTTAACCTAGTGTGACATTTTTACTAGCATAAAACCAGGTAAATCTGTAGAAAAACTGTAATTCTGTAAATAGAAGCAACAATATCTGACATTTGAACGTAATAGGTTGTGATAGCTTTTAGATGATTCCAAATTACCTTAGTGTTTGGCAGTATGTAAAGTTCATTGTGCCAACCGTGAAATGTCAACAGCAGTGTTTACATGGAAGCCTGTCATATAACTACCCAAATGACACCAAGAAAACTGCCAGAATGCAGAAAATATATATAAACATTTGTCACTTTCATGTAAATTTTGCTCTTTATACTTTTGAAGTAGAGGGGTGATGGTTGGAGAGGGTGGTTCTGTTTGTAGGGGCATTTGCATGTTTTTGGACAATCACAGTATAAGTGGTCTTAAACATTGAGTGCAATGATTTTACTGTTCATTATACAACAGTTTCTCACCAATGTATTGTGGAGACATTTGTAGAATATTAATGGTACAACCCACTTGTACCTTGTTTGCCAAATCTGCTCTCACTTTTTATGCTGCATTGAACCATTTGTTTCTTTTTGAAAGCCTTTGAAACCTCCCTAATACTCATAGTCAACTCTCTTGTTTTTGGACTGAATGACTCAGAAAAACAATTAGTGAATTCTAGATGCCACCATTTAGGAAGGCACAGTTCCTCCATCACAAGCTGTTGTAGTAGTGGCCATTGCAGGGTGGTCTGCCTGTAGCCAGTCCTGCTTTGGGACATATGGCTTTATGAAGCTGATTTATATATTACTGCTCATTGTTGCTTGAGAGAAGCCGCAGATGGGAATTAGTGATATATTTATACCGCTGATATGTAGCAGTGACTGACCGTGAAAGTGTGATCGGTCCACACTGGTTATCGCAGGGCAGCAGGATATTGACGCCGTATTGATTACATGATCCACTGTCAACAAGTGGGATACTCAAGGTAGGAAGTTTACAAGTTGTAGTGTTGTTGAAACCAACATGTTACAGACTTAAAGGGACATGCAGGCTGTAGTGGTTTAGGGTGGTACCACAATATCAGCTGGCAGTATATACAGTGCCTGGTGATGATGCAAGTGTCACTCTCTTAGCTTGTATGGACTCGGGCAAACTATGCTCCAGATGTAGTTGTTCACTTGATATGTAGGAAGTACAGAACATATGAATGAATATATCTGTAGCGTATCATCCCTTGTGATAGGTTCATCATGTCATGGAACTTGTGGGGTAAGTAATTCCTCAGGACTTTTCGGGGTGCAAAGTAGTGGTGTAACGATTCATGATGTTTGCATCAACTACGCGATACGAGTGAATCGATACAAAACACATTTAGGCAATATATCAGGATATTTATATCACAAGGGTCCATGATACATCGTTGTATCGCCACTAGAGACGATATATCCTGATACTACTTAATACTACTTAAAGTTGTAAGGAATATGGCTTTAGGATTAGGAAGGGAGTCTCTTTGAAATATTTCTAAGTTTTAAAAACAAATTGAACCTTATAGGAATTTGTGTCTGTTATCTTTGTCACGTGAACAAAGGAGTTGGTGTATCAGTGAAAGAATGTGAACATTTTTCAATCTCTGTGAACTGTAAAAGACTTGTCTTTAAGTAATTGAAACATGTTTTAGTTGTTTGACATATAACACCATTTATTAACAACTATGAATGATGTCTTAGCTTTGTTAAGAAAGAGAAGATAAAATTTAGAAAGCATACTTAAGAGGTTTTTTCAGTGATTCTGGTATAAATTACACTGAATTGTCCGTGAAAGCATTGGTGCAGAAACACAACTTTCCAAGGGAAACCTAGATCAAGTTATACAGAATAGGTTTAATTATACTTTCTTAAGCATCAAATGCTGAAACTTTAACATGAACAGCCTTTTAAGTGTGTGTGAATGAAACACATGTTCTGCTGTATAACAAATAAAGAATCAGTCATTTTATCTATCATATTTGTTCTGTTTTTAGAATTGTAAAGTATCGGGATACGTATTGTACCGCCATCATTGTATCGTGATAATAATCGGCAGGTTCCTTGCCAATACTTTCATGATATATCGTCTCGCCTCATTAAACTGGTATCAGGATATATCGTCTTGCCACTTAGGCACCGATACACAGCTCTAGTGCAAAGCTGCTAGGATATTTTCAACAAGTAATTACTTGTCAAGTGTGCTGAAAATAATCCAAAGTGATGGATGAAACATGCCCTTAAGGGACAAGTGGTCCACGTATGTACAACATGTCCTATGTGTTCCGCATTAAAGATCATAATTTGTCAGACAGCACATATTTCTGTTCAGTTCAAGTGTTAAATAGCCTGTAGCCTGTGTTTGGATTCTTGGGCAAAATAATTTTAAGGAACTTTATGGTTGTAGGAGTTGAATGTTGACTGTAGGAGTTGAATGTTGACTGGAGGAGTTGAATATTTGTTGGAGGAGCAGAATGGTTGTTGCAGGAACACAATGGTTGTGCAGGGAATTGAATGGTTGTTGAGTGATTGAATAGTTGTTGCAGGAACAGAATGGTGGTTGTTGCAGGAACAGAATGGTTGTTGTCGCAGGAACAGAATGGTTGTTCAAGGAACAGAATGGTGGTTGTTGCAGGAACAGAATGGTTGTTGATGGAACAGAATGGTTGTTGTTGCAGGAACAGAATGGTTGTAGGAACAGAATGGTTGTTGCAGGAACAGAATGGTTGTTGCAGGAACAGAATGGTTGTTGTTGCAGGAACAGAATGGTTGTTGCAGGAACAGAAATTGTTGTTGCAGGAACAGAATGGTTGTTGTTGCAGGAACAGAATGGTTGTTGCAGGAACAGAATGGTTGTTGTTGCAGGAACAGAATGGTGGTTGTTGCATGCAGGAACAGAATGGTTGTTGATGGAACAGAATGTTGTTGCAGGAACAGAATGGTTGTTGCAGGAACAGAATGGTTGTTGTTGCAGGAACAGAATGGGTTGTTGCAGGAACAGAATGGTTGAACAGTTGCAGGAACAGAATGGTTGTTGTTGCAGGAACAGAATGGTTGTTGTTGCAGGAACAGAATGAACAGTTGTTGTTGCAGGAACAGAATGGTTGTTATTTGCAGGAACAGAATGGTTGTTTGCAGGAACAGAATGGTTGTTGTTGCAGGAACAGAATGGTTGTTGTTGCAGGAACAGAATGGTTTGTTGTTGCAGGAACAGAATGGTTGTTGCAGGAACAGAATGGTTGTTGTTGCAGGAGGAACAGAATGGTTGTTGTTGCAGGAACAGAATGGTTGTTGTTGCAGGAACAGAATGGTTGTTGTTGCAGGAACAGAATGGTTGTTGTTCTTGCAGGAGCAGAGAATGGTTGTTGTTGCAGGAACAGAATGGTTGTTGTTGTTGCAGGAACAGAATGGTTGTTGCAGGAACAGAATGGTTGTGTTGCAGGAACAGAAGGTTGCAGAACAGAATGGTTGTTGTTGCAGGAACAGAATGGTTGTTGTTGCAGGAACAGAATGGTTGTTTTGCAGGAACAGAATGGTTGTTGCAGGAACAGAATGGTTGTTGTTGCAGGAACAGAATGGTGGTTGTTGCAGGAACAGAATGGTTGTTGCAGGAACAGAATGGTTGTTGTTGCAGGAACAGAATGGTTGTTGTTGCAGGAACAGAATGGTTGTTGTTGGTTGTTTGCAGGAACAGAATGGTTGTTGTTGCAGGAACAGAATGGTTGTTGTTGCAGGAACAGAATGGTTGTTGCAGGAACAGAATGGTTGTTGCAGGAACAGAATGGTTGTTGCAGGAACAGAATGGTTGTTGTTGGAACAGAATGGTTGTTGTTGCAGGAACAGAATGGTTGTTGTTGCAGGAACAGAATGGTTGTTGTTGCAGGAACAGAATGGTTGTTGCAGGAACAGAATGGTTGTTGTTGCAGGAACAGAATGGTTGTTGTTGCAGGAACAGAATGGTTGTTGCAGGAACAGAATGGTTGTTGCAGGAACAGAATGGTTGTTGCAGGAACAGAATGGTTGTTGTTGCAGGAACAGAATGGTTGCAGGAACAGAATGGTTGTTGTTGCAGGAACAGAATGGTTGTTGTTGCAGGAACAGAATGGTTGTTGTTGCAGGAACAGAAATGTTGTTGTTGCAGGAACAGAATGGTTGTAGGAACTTGCAGGAACAGAATGGTTGTTTGTTGTTGCAGGAACAGAATGGTTGTTTTTGCGGGAACAGAATGGTTGTTGTTGCAGGAACAGAATGGTTGTTGTTGCAGGAACAGAATGGTTGTTGTTGCAGGAACAGAATGGTTGTTGTTGCAGGAACAGAATGGTTGTTGTTGCAGGAACAGAATGGTTGTTGTTGCAGGAACAGAATGGTTGTTGTTGCAGGAACAGAATGGTTGTTGATGGAACAGAATGGTTGTTGTTGCAGGAACAGAATGGTTGTTGATGGAACAGATGGTGGTTGTTGCAGGAACAGAATGGTTGTTGTTGGGGAAACTGCCTTGATATTATGGGGAGTTGATAATATGAGCAATATGAAGATACAATGCTTGAATGTCATGATGATACCATGCACTAAGAAAGACTATCTCTCCAGTGTGAACTTACAGAATCAGTTAATGCTCGTATTAGTTGACAACCACCGTGTTAGAACCGTATGACATATTTCTGCCATGATCAAGCTGTGGTACTACAAACTACAAGAACGATCAACATTTGTCCGCTCATTCCTAATTCATGATCCTGAGCCTATTATCTTCATAAATAAGTGGATGAATTGGTGTATGTAACAGTGCACACTTACACTAACAAAGTCACGTACATGTATGCTATAAGTTGTAATGTCAACATGCAAACACATAGCGATACACCCACATCCCATCTGTTAATTGTTTTAGGTGACTCAGTATGAGAATGTTAATGAACTACCCCATGTGAGTCACCTTCTGTAAGTGGACGAGTGTACCCCGAGAGCCAGGGCACAGCTAGTGGGCATCAGTAACACTGTGACCACACAATGTGTGTTGTACTCACCATTTACACTGATGAACAAATGTAGTCTTGACCTGGTAGATCTTGTACCAACTTACTGATGGGCAGACATGTGTTGGCAGTAACAACCTTCCCTCTGTGAAGCAGTGCTTTGTACATGAGTTATGTACTTGCATGCTCAACAGTCCTTATTTACACTTGAAAGCACCATTAAACATTTCACAGGAAGTGACCTTCATTACAATCAGTCACCCTGTGAATGATATTACTTGTAAATAGGAAAGTCACTGTTGAATATGTATGTGCCGACACTGGCACTTTGTTATTGTGAATGTTATTTTGGAGATAGAAAGCCTCCATTGTCTGGATGACGGATGTTTCAGGTAATAAAACTATTGCTGCATATGTGTTGTAAGCAGCAGATTTGACAACAGCAGGTAGTGGCCAGATACTGTGGGCACAGATCTCACCACCAAGACAGCTCGTGTCATGTCCTAGTGATACATATGTACCACTACACTAATGATATCAGTGTTATGCTACATGGTACAGATACAGGTTTGTCAGAAACTGTGTACACGCTGTCGAATATGAATATTTTGAAAGCACTTCAAGTCAGAACTGACGCTGTCGTGTGACAAGGTCAGTGTGCAACTGCTCTTGAGGAGTATGCAGATTGTGAACGCTTGTTGTGAAAAGAACGTGGGCTTGTGTTGTTTTCTGTCTTGTAAGTTGCAACATGTTGGAGGAATAGAGGAAAAATTATCATTGCTTGGATCCTGTGATAGATTGCATAGTGACATGTCAAACCAAGTTCCAAAGGTCTTTAATTGGTTCCTGTTAACTACCCTTTGGGAAGTTTTGTTATTGTTTGAAGTGAATGTGTCCAGAATATGCTGAATGACAAGTTTTCATAGTTCTACAGTACAGTACAGTTGAAGTTGAACACTAATCAGTATCACATAAGTATGCAAAACAATGAAAGTTTCTTCATTGGCAGTTTAGAAGTTGGGAAGTGCAATAATGACATATTATGATATATATGGGTAGCAACTTCTTTCATTGAGTTGTTATCTGTAAATTCGTCATCAATAAAAATTTGTTGATATCATTGCTCTAGCTAAAAGTGATATTTGTTTTGCAGATATTTGACACAGCCTGCTGACTTCACCCCGGAGAAGTCCCCCCAAAGTCGGCGCAAGTTCAAGTATGAGGGTCGTCACCTAACACAGCCCATCACGCCAGAGGAGATGAAGGAGGCCAAGGCAGCAGCCACACCTAGCCCAGTCAAGCCCGGGGGCTCCATCGGGGACAGGTCAGTCAACATTTCTCACCAAGTCTCTCAGTTGCTTTATTTGTTCATGAAATGTGTAAAACTCCATTTCTAAGTGACGCTGAAGGGGTCGTTGTTGGCACAGGTACCACAGATGTGTATCTCAGGTACTTTTCTGTATACAGAAGTGTACCCTAGCCAAAATCAGAATACAGAAACGTACCCTAGGACGATTCCATTCCGCACTGTCATTTTCGTGACTGGAACTGTCACACTGTTGTATTAGATGCACTTGATTGCATTATGTAAGAAATGACCATACACAGTAACAAATATTTCGTGGTGCACAATACCACCTGCAATCAGTTGACTGGGAACAACTACATACGGTTTCAGTTTTGGGTTGCGGAATATAGACTGGAGCACCTTGTAGGCACCGGGTGTGTTTCTGTATTTTGACTTGGGGTACATATCTGTAGTATCTGTGCCGACAATGCCCCCTTTAGCGTGACAAAAATTGTATCTTACAAACATTTGAGATATTATGTATTTGTTTATGACAAATATCACACTCAATTATATAGATGATTAAAAATGTTCATGCAGTTCCTTGTGTTTTGAAATGTCAACTATCAATGAATATTCAAATAAATGCTATGTGAAAAAGACTCTCTTCAAGACAGTGTTTGTCCAAATAAACTTCAAATATGTATATGTCTTCAACAAAGTCAAGACATACCACTAGTTTTCAGTTATGGCAGTATGTTTCATCTCCTTTATTAATTGACGTCCCTTGATTTGATACAGGCATCTGCTTTGTTAAGATATATGTGTCACAGATAGTTTTCAAGGCTAGTACCATGCTCTGTGCTGCAGGTTGAATTCTCTCAAGAAGAGTGGAGAAGAAGACTGGAAACGTCGGGTTCCCAAAACCCTGGACCTTGACACTCCGGTCAAACTTAGAGACAAGACCAACCTAGCTGCTGTAGAACGCCCTTCAAGCCTTGCTGACCGACTCAGAAATTTGGATGAGTCCAAAGGAGGATGGAAGGAGAGGGTGGAAGAGAAAGATCAGGAGCAGTTCACTGTGAAAGGAAGGCTTGGCAGAGGTAGGTAGAGGCTTGGCAGGGTCAGGTGAAGGGGAAGGTAGGTAGACTCGAGGCAAGTGCCTGGTAGGTGAGGCAAGGAAAGAGATTGAGGAGGGAAGGCCTGGTAGGAGTAGGTACAGAGACAGGGCAGGGTAGTCACATACTTCTCAGGAGTAGGTACAGAGAAAGGTCAGGGTAGTTGCGGACTTGGCAGCTTGGTGGGGATAGGTACAGGGTAAGAGAAGATAGTTGCAGCTTTGGCAAGGGGAGGTACAGGAGAAAGAAGGTAGAATAAGGGCAAGTGAGGAGTAAGGCTAGGGAAGAAGAGGCAGGATAGGCATGGGATCGATATGTTGGTGAGATGTTTCCTCAGTCTTAAGGACTATTACATGCACAGCTTTATAGATTTACTTTATAAGACATTTCTCTACATTTCAGGAGGAAGCAAGGAGAGCCCCCTGGTGTCAAGACTGAAACAAACCCCAAGGAAAGGTGAAGGTGAGACTTCTGATGTATAAATATGCAGTCAGTGTCCAGTCAACCATGACAGTGTATGTACAGTGATATATGATGTTTCTTAACCTTCAGATCCCCCATCAAATGGAGCATCCCCAGTGACATCACCAACATCACCTTCCAAGGAGTTTGCAGTAGTCACAAAGAAAATATCACTACCCAAAGAAATCATTTCTGGTGAGTGAGAGCTCCAGGGGACTTGTTTTTGGGTGATATTGTAAGGTTCACTAGTACACCTTACTAGAGTATTGTTCTCAGCATTAGAATGTGGCAGTATGCAGACAGTTATACCATTTTCTGATGCTTTTGTATGACTGAAATACACAAGAGGTGAATATATATGTTAGTAAATATATTAACACAACATTTTGACAAGATGTAGACTTGCCCAGCTTTCATATTTTCTACATTTGTAACTGTGTTCCTGTGTTTCGGCAGGTCCCGCCCCAGTGAAGACAGAGCGCGAAAAGCAAATGGAAGAGGTGGAGAAGCAGGAGCCGGTGAGAGTGGCTGTACCACAGATGGACACAGAAGCGATTGACTCCTTCTTCCAGACCAGGGACATTTCACAGATCAAGGACACAGTCAAAGTTGACATTGACGACTTTAATGAGATATTCATGAGGGCAAATGAAATGTGAGTTTCCAGCAGCAGGACCATTTTAGGGATGTTAGTTCTATATAACATATAAGCTTTATTCATGAAAAAGTTGAAAAATCAAATTTATAGTATCTCAATGTTTGTTAATGGAAATCCTCTTTTCTGTCAGATTTATTTGTTTCAAGAACTGAGAGATCAGTTGGATTAGTACAAATTCTTTCATTCCAGGCTTCCTGCTGTGAAGAAAGCTCGCCCAGCCCGTAGTAAGTCCACCCGCAGTCGGAACCACCTGAAAACAAGGTCACTGCACTTGGAGCTGAAGGACGAGTACCTCGAGATCACCCATGGCATAGCAGAGAAGGAGTTCAAGAGGCTGAAGAAGGAAACAAGTAAGGATGACAAAGGCAACATGAACATGTTATGAAGGCAACAAGTTGTGAAACAAGTGTATTTATTATGTGGAAGGTGCTTGACAACACAGGCTATGAATATTTTATTTTGTGTTCTTGCAGTCTCCAAGGAGGCAGGGTTTGCTCAAGAGGCCTTGGCAGGTCTGGCCAGCAAGGAGAACTTCTCCAAGGTGGCACTGAGGAAGGCAGAGACCTCCACTCCAGGGGGCACAGGCTCCTTCCAGCCCTACAAACCCGTCATGCTGCTTCATGTCAAAGGTGGGTTCACATCTTAAAGCACAACACTTACTGCGTGGAGCAGCAACTAACATTACTCCTCCTGAGATCTGTATGGTGCTGCAGGTATTTAAGTTCTCTGATGACTCCAAGCAAGGAGATGTGCAAAGACGTCCACATGGTATATGTTGTTGACACCAAAAAATCTCTCCAACAGGGCGTTACAAGATCCAGACTCGCCTGGTTGAGCCGTCAGCAGCGTCCGTCAACAGCGGTGATTGCTACCTCTTGGTGACTCGTGACAAGATCATAAACTGGATTGGGGAGTACTGCAATGTCATCGAGAAAGCTCGGGTAAGAGAAGTGGAGACAACTCATGGACCATATTGTCCCCTACATGAACTACCCTAACATTAGTTATATGAGACCACATAATGGATCAGGTGGTGAGAGGTGACTTAATGGTTCAGAATGTAGGGGCTGCTGTTAAAACATGCTAGGATAATGCTATGTGCATCATTACCAAGAAATCTGCAGATTATTAAGCAAGTGCAGAGGTGTGGCAGGGTTGTGTGTTTCTTTAAAATGTGACTATATTTTGTTTTTTGAAAGGATTGATGAATGTGTTTGATGTTACATGCCTCTGTATTTGTGTCACTTTAATGTTGTGTATATCCTGTGATGTATATTTTGTGTTGCAGTCTGCAGACATTGCTGGGTTTATCCAGCAGAAGAAAGACCTTGGTTGCAAGGCAGCAGCTCTGTCCATCTTGGAGGAACATAAGGGCCACCTTGGTGCCGGCAGACACTTCTGGAATGCCATTGATGGATACAAGGAGTACCAAGGTACGAGAAGGCCAATAGGATGCCACTCAGAGTTCTTGTTGCCCTAGAATGTTAAAAAGCAAAAAATGTCTTAAACACAATGTCCGAAAAGTAAAGTTTTCTAGTGAATGTGTAAATGTGAATCTTAATGTCATTGCATGTCAGAAATAGTCTTTAATGTCAAAATAAAGGTTTTTTTCGCAATTCATTGTTCTCGTTTGGAGACAAACAGTTTACCTTGTAAGTATAAGAGTAACAACACCTTTCCATCCAGAATGTTATGTGTCTATTTTCACCTGTTCTGTGCTGTCCTCCCTTCAGGCTGTGGCCCCGAGGATGAAGATGAGCTGTATGAGAACCACATCATCAAGACCAACATGGTGTACCGGGTCGTTGACAACTCACTCTTACCCTACGAGGAGTACTGGGGCATGCAGCCCAAACATGAGATGCTCAAGAAAGATGAGGTACTGGCTACACACTTCAGTAACCCATGCTTGTAGTAACAGTAAGATCTGATATCATGACTAGCTGACTAGCTCACGAGGTTGATGCTTCTCATCATATCCCAGGTTTCTAGATCTATGCTCATGAGGTCAATCACTGCTTGATCTCACCCACTGTCATATAACAAGAATATTGCTAATTGTGACATTAAACAACAAACAAAACCTAAACAATCTACATCTTTGTTTTCACCTGACTGATAGATCTCAAGAAACACAAACATCAATTTTTTGCTGAGCCTCATGTAAATGTATAGGATTGTTCACTGGTATGAAACCCATGAAGGTCCGGGTTAGAATATCGATCTTCAGTAACCCATGCTTGTCGTAAGAGGCGACTAATGGGATCAGGTGGTCAGGCTCGCTGACTTGGTTGACTCATGTCATCGGTTCCCAATTGCGCAGATTGATGCTCATGTTGTTGATCACTGGATTGTCTGGTCCAGACTCGATTATTTACAGACCGCCGCCATATTGGTGGAATGTTGCTGAGTGTGGCGTAAAACTCCACTCACTCACTGCTATGATGTCATGAGTAGAGGGGAAACAGTGTTATCCTTGTGTGTTCTCACCCACCAGCCACCCGAACACTGAATACAGCAACATATTTGTAGTTATTATTCAGTTATTGTGCTGGAAGGTTTGCTATGCTGCTGCTAGACTATAAGCTTGTGTGTTGTGTGTGCAGGTGCTGGTGTTTGACTTCGGGCAGTGAGATGTATGTGTGGCAGGGGAAGACAGTGACCATGGAGAAACGCAAGCAGGGCATTAAGCTGGCCCAGAAGCTGTGGGAGAAGGGTTACGACTACGAGGAGTGTGCCATCAACCCACTCTGTCCTCTACATGGTAATAACCTTGTGCTTCCCATCTTATGTAGAGAAGAGGGGTTGGGGATTTTATTGTGCTTCAATCTGCAAATCGCGTCAGTGGTCCATGATTCTACCGGTATATCAGGACAGATGTTTTGGGTGTGTGGGGGAATGAGCATTTAGGGTTTATAGGATTAGGCAAATAAGACTTTCTCAAATATTGCTGACTTAATTTATACAGAATCAACAAATGATTTGTGTTTTTGTGGAGCACTAAGAGATGCAGTTAACACTAATTGCACACTGATATTATGTAGGATATAGTACAGGACAATATGCAGGTTGTGTCATGTGTAGTTTATCTGTTATTTCCCAACAGATGATGACTCAGCAATACCTAAAACGAGCACTGACCGACCTTCATGGGCTTTGTTCGGAAAAGTCAACCAGAATATGGAGACCATCTTGTTTCGTGAAAAGTTTGCTGATTGGCCAGACTCATCTAGACTGATCAAGGTCAAGGATACACAGTCAACGAAAGAGAAGGTAAATCTCAAGGCTGAAGATCGTCCAGCAGAGAGACAGTGAAGGAAATTGATAGATGATGCTATCACATTTCAAACAAGTGATTGATATGAGAGTTAAATATTTATGCATCTAGTCAGATTTGTCAGGGTATTCTTTGCTAGTGATTAAGCCTTATTGGAAGGAAAGCAAGTCTAACTCTTACAGTTTCTATTTCAGATGGATGTTGTGGAACTGCAGCCATATGATGCTAAGCTAATGCTGGCTGAAAAGAAGAATCCTGTCACACTACTTTTGGAAGGCTCTCATGTTGGCAGGGGTACAAAGTGGTATGTTCACTGCATACATCTTGTTATGAAGTTGCAGTCGCCATCAATTTTCTTAACTACCTTCTCAGAGTATATTTGAGATTAATATGATCATATTTCCTTTAAGTGGGGTTCCTTTCACGGAGCAACCTTTATGAAGGTTAACCTTAACTCCCATTCTTTAACATTGCACCAAGGTTACCTTAGTGACTTACGATCACCTTAGTGCTTTGTGAAAGGAGGCATTGATGCATGTCAGGCTACTATATCTGCTGCATGTTGCCAGGTTTGAGGACATGGAAGGCTTCATCCGGGAGGTGGACATCCTGACTTTGGGAATCTCTGTATGGCATGTGCTGGAGTATGACCACTTCAAGATGCCTGAGACAAGCTATGGCCAGTTCCATGATGGCGACACCTACGTGGTCCGGTGGCAGTACATGATTGCCAATGCTGGTAGGTTCAGTAGGCTTCTGGAGGTCTCAGAGTCAGCCACAGGCTGGTAATGTGCTCATAAATAAGATGGCAGATGTAGAGGATCTGGAGATCAAGGCTTTATATGTTAAAACAGCTTGCATGATCGCAGATTATTGCACATCTTTGAAGGTTTGAGCATACTTCTGGCTGAAATGTAGAAAACTGCAGATTCTAGTTCTTATGGAAGAAGAAAGTCCATATGGTTTAGACACTGCTTTGGTTAGGGAACACCAATGTGTGATAAACATATATAAGCCTCATAGGGGAACAAATCCACTGTTCCTTTCAAGAGAGACATGTGTGCTGTCATGTATAACCTCTGTTGTCTGTGAGCAGGCATGCGGACACTGAAAGGTCATGCTGCCAGGCACTCACTGACCGGCCGGGAGAGATGTGCCTATTTCTTCTGGCAGGGTAAGGGCTCAACAATCAATGAACAAGGGGCATCAGCACTCATGACAGTGGAGCTGGATGAGGAGAGAGGGCCACAGGTACGTTGTGTGACAGGGATTGTGTGATAAGTGGAAGTGGGAGAGTGTGGAATAGGAGCAGTTGGAATATGCTGAATTTGAAATGAGAGAAGTTTGAGATTGTGGTGGGGTAAATTTGGAGTGTGGAATAATGACAGTAGAGATGAGAACAAATTATATACCTTTATTTAATGTTGATTGTGAATTATATAAATTGATATATCAAATTCTGTTTTAATATATGAGATTAGGATGAAAAAACAGGATGGAATCCTTTCTTTATGTTATGGCAAATTTTATTGTTTATTATTGTCCAGCATCCGTAAGTATTTTAATGTTTGTTTTTCAGGTTCGTGTTGAACAAGGCAAGGAGTTACCATGTTTCTTGAACTTGTTTGAGGGTCGAATGGTGGTTCACATAGGGAAGCGGGAGGACGCTAGCACTAACACACAGGGGTCCTGGAGGTTCTACTGTGTGCGGGGAGAGTACACCAATGAAATGTGTCTTGTGGAGATACCTTTGTGTACAGACAATCTCAGAAGCCGTTCATCTTTCATTTTACTCAGTGTAAAAAACTGGCCTTGTGTACATATGGCATGGTGCTAAGTCTCCACAGCATACACGGGAGGTAGCAGTCAAAGCTGTCAACAATCTCAAGGAAAAGTGAGTTTTCAGTTGAAAGTCTGGATCATTTTTTGATAGTTGTTTGTTATGTTGTGTTGTGTAATAGTAAGGAGTGAAGTCATTTACTATGGAGGTAGTACACTGAATGTAAATTCTAATGACAACAAATATGGTACATTTGTAAAATTATGTTGATAAGGAAGTTGTACCACATTCCACTGAAGGATGCTCACTGCACTGGATATGAACTATTTGTCCTATCAATGGATGAATCTGAATTCAGTTACATTCCCAGTTCCTTTAGGATATCATCAAGGAATGATAACTTTAGAGTACACAGTTGGCATACAGTGAGCAAATGGACTTTGAAATAACAGTTATTTGTTATTTGCTAGAACTATGAGATAACTTTATTGGATAGTAATTCATTAAGCATTTTTGAATGGGTATATTTCAAGAATGTTCCAGACTAGTGACAAATGATGTATCGAATTCTTATTTTCATTAGGGTCAGACTGGTATCACCGACTGTCATTAATGTGTTGTCCTGACTATGTCAATGTCCCTGTTAATGAGAAAGTGTTTTCAGATGTCCCCTGGAAGTGAACATGGACAGTCGGGCCAGCCTGCTGGTCACTGAGGTCGAGGAGGGGTCAGAAAAGTCTGACTTCTGGGGCCCTCTTGGTGGTCGGCCCAAGGGCAGCTACATCTCATTGCTAAAGGGTAGGTGATGTACACAGTATGTACAGATGGATATTAAGGGTGTTACACAATGAGCCTTGCAGGTCTGAAGGATACATGCTCACGTAACTCAGTATTCTGAAGAGGTGTCTCTTTTACATAGTTGTTACTCTAAAATCACTTCGTGTTTAGTTTGGATGTCCATGTAATCTTATTACTGCCTGTTTGCATCACAGATCCAGGGATGTACCAGCACACAGTGCGCCTGTTCTACATGTGTAGTGTGTCCGGTGTGTTCAAGGTGTCGGAGGTCCTCTATGAGGCGCGCTCCAATGATCTCATCTCGTCATTCCCATTCCTACAGGCTGATCTCTACAATGAGTCTGTCTCCCAACCAGGTAGGAACTGTGTGTGTCTACATACCACTGTTGGACACCAGTTGGACACACTTTTAGTTTTCTGTTTGAATTCTTGAATTTCTGTCTAACATAGTCTCCCTGCTTACACTCAGCAATTTCATAAGACCAATCACATTTTCCCAAGTAGATCACAGTTGGTGTGTGTGTTTGTGATGGTTATACTCTAGCTGGTGGGTGTATATTTTAGTGATGGTTATACTCCAGCTGGTGGGTGTATATTTTAGTGATGGTTATACTCCAGCTGGTGGGTGTATATTTTAGTGATAGTTATACTCCAGCTGGTGGGTGTATATTTTAGTGATGGTTATACTCCAGCTGGTGGATGTATATTTTAGAGATGGTTATACTCCAGCTGGTGGATGTATATTTTAGAGATGGTTATACTCCAGCTGGTGGGTGTATATTTTAGAGATGGTTATACTCCAGCTGGTGGGTGTATATTTTAGTGATGGTTATACTCTAGCTGGTGGGTGTATATTTTAGAGATGGTTATGCTGTAGCTGGTGGGTGTATATTTTGGGGTGGTTATGCTCTAGCTGGTGGGTGTATATTTTAGAGATGGTTATGCTCTAGCTGGTGGGTGTATATTTTAGTGATGGTTATGCTCTAGCTGGTGGGTGTATATTTTAGTGATGGTTATACTCTAGCTGGTGGGTGTATATTTTAGTGATGGTTATACTCTAGCTGGTGGGTGTATATTTTAGAGATGGTTATACTCCAGCTGGTGGGTGTATATTTTAGTGATGGTTATGCTCTAGCTGGTGGGTGTATATTTTAGTGATGGTTATACTCTAGCTGGTGGGTGTATATTTTAGTGATGGTTATGCTGTAGCTGGTGGGTGTATATTTTAGAGATGGTTATACTCTAGCTGGTGGGTGTATATTTTAGTGATGGTTATACTCTAGCTGGTGGGTGTATATTTTAGAGATGGTTATGCTGTAGCTGGTGGGTGTATATTTTAGAGATGGTTATACTCTAGCTGGTGGGTGTATATTTTAGTGATGGTTATACTCTAGCTGGTGGGTGTATATTTTAGTGATGGTTATACTCCAGCTGGTGGGTGTATATTTTAGAGATGGTTATACTCTAGCTGGTGGGTGTATATTTTAGTGATGGTTATACTCTAGCTGGTGGGTGTATATTTTAGTGATGGTTATACTCTAGCTGGTGGGTGTATATTTTAGTGATGGTTATACTCTAGCTGGTGGGTGTATATTTTAGAGATGGTTATACTCTAGCTGGTGGGTGTATATTTTAGTGATGGTTATACTCTAGCTGGTGGGTGTATATTTTAGACATGGTTATGCTGTAGCTGGTGGGTGTATATTTTAGAGATGGTTATACTCTAGCTGGTGGGTGTATATTTTAGAGATGGTTTTGTTTATGATGATTACCCCATCTGGTGAGTGTGTTCATGATGGTTATACTCTACCTGGCATGTGTGTTTCAGCGTTGTTCCTGGTTGACAATAACCATGAGGTGTACCTGTGGCAGGGATACTGGCCGGTTGGTGATGAGGAACAGGAGAATGTGGCCACCGGCTCAGCTCGCGCTCGCTTCGATACTGACCGCAGATGTGCAATGCTCACAACCATACAGTACTGTCAAGGTGAGGACATGGAAGAGAGACATATCTAACTTTTCAGTTTTGTTTTCAGAATTCATAAAAGGGGGTACTGTTTAAAATCATGTCATCATTGGTTGGAGGTGTTCAAAAGTACTTTCTTTGAACACAGGTTCACTTTGCATGTTTCAGAGAAGAACAGTAATAAGCCCCCAACAGCATACCTGGTGTGTGCAGGTGTGGAACCAATCTCTTCCCCTACTGGGAGGTGGACGGAGACAGTCAAAGAGGTTGCCAAAGATGTGAGTAGTATTTAGTGTATCGCCTTTTGTTAAATGGGATAATATGAATGTACTTTTCAAATTAACTCTATTTCAATAATGGACATGCAGACATTTTTGTACATGTGAAAACTGTCCAGCTGGCCGATGTGTGTAACTATTTGATAGTTAACTGTAATAGTGAGTAGTAATTACTGTAAGTTGGACATTAACTGTAAGGATATGGAGTAAACACATGTGTGTGTCTGTGTGCAGGACGGGAAGGAGGATCTACTGTGATCTGGTCAGCGTTGTGCTGGCTCGCTTCTCCAAGACAGAGTACTCCCTGGAGGAGCTGTTAGACCTACCTGCCAGAGGGAGTTGACCCGGTCCAAGCTCGAGTGGTATTTTGGAAGAGGACAAGTTTCAGGTGAGTCCAGCCCCCATGTACTGCTATAACAGATCATTGCTTTTGTTGGTGTCAATATGTACTGTCAAGGTGAGGACATGGAAGAGAGACATATCTAACTTTTCAGTTTTGTTTTCAGAATTCATAAAAGGGGGTACTGTTTAAAATCATGTCATCATTGGTTGGAGGTGTTCAAAAGTACTTTCTTTGAACACAGGTTCACTTTGCATGTTTCAGAGAAGAACAGTAATAAGCCCCCAACAGCATACCTGGTGTGTGCAGGTGTGGAACCACAGTCTTTCACCAATCTCTTCCCCTACTGGGAGGTGGACGAGACAGTCAAAGAGGTTGCCAAAGATGTGAGTAGTATTTAGTGTATCGCCTTTTGTTAAATGGGATAATATGAATGTACTTTTCAAATTAACTCTATTTCAATAATAGACATGCAGACATTTTTGTACATGTGAAAACTGTCCAGCGTCGATGTGTGTAACTATTTGATAGTTAACTGTAATAGTGAGTAGTAATTACTGTAAGTTGGACATTAACTGTAAGGATATGGAGTAAACACATGTGTGTCTGTGTGCAGGACGGGAAGGAGGACGGCTACTGTGATCTGGTCAGCGATGTGCTGGCTCGCTTCTCCAAGACAGAGTACTCCCTGGAGGAGCTGTTAGACCGCCCCCTGCCAGAGGGAGTTGACCCGTCCAAGCTCGAGTGGTACTTGGAAGAGGACAAGTTTCAGGTGAGTCCAGCCCCCATGTACTGCTATAACAGATCATTGCTTTTTGTTGGTGTCAATATTGTTGTCGTTATTTATCATTTTGATACTGACATTTGTGTTTTGCAGGAGATATTTGAAATGTCCAAGGAAGAGTTTTACAAACTGCCAAACTGGAAGCAGAGACAGGTGAAACAACCCACTGGTCTCTTCTAGATGCTCATCAGGCAGACATCAGCTCAAACACTGTCATGGACGTGTCCAGCTTCTCGTGACTGCAGCATCTCACTGTGTCAACTTCAACAGGCATCTCATCATGAAACTTCAAGAGCTTTTGTTTTATGATCTGTGTTTATATTGACAGTGAAACTGTGATGTATATATCCACATTTCTGACAGGATAAATGTTTCGTGAAGAGTATTTGCAGGAGTATTTACAGAGATCTGTCAATATGATCACTGGTGTCAGATTCTCTTCTGCCAAAACAATCAGCTGTCACTCAGGTGTGAACACTGTCATCAATTGCATTGTCATGATCAGGAATGACAATACATTGTGCCTGCTGCGTCAGGAGGAGGTACTTACTATGAGTTTCATATCCCATGTCACTCTCACCTGTCAATCATCCCATATCATCTGAAACAGGTGCTTGTTAAAGAAACAGTGACATGGATCTGATATACGGGGTAATACAGAACAAAGCCTTTCAATTATCTGTGATCTGCAATGATAGAATAGGATCTACATTGCTTTACAATATTGGACAGGTGCTCTAAGAGTGTCATGAGTGGAACATAGTGAACCAATAATGGAGGACTTTCAACAGCCATTTATCTGCTCTGCAACAAGTCACAGCCGTGATTGGCGAAATTGAGTTCCATTATGTCTGAGTGGTGTGGCTATGGATGACATACCCCTACACCAAAGCATGACTGACCGGCCAGAAAGCACCATGACTCAGACAACACACCACAGGGTGCTATTACAAGACTTGTGCAACTTGCTACTGATAACCACACATTTCAACAGGGATCTCATTAGTGCTGCCTTAAGACAACTGCTGCGTGTGTGTCATTGTGTTGTCCCATCTGTCACTGACCACTGTAAAACCTCAATAGAAGATGGACTTAACATGTAACACCCAGTACAAGATATACTTGCTTCACTCATGTGAAGTACAAGATGGACTTGCTTGACCACTGTAAAACCTGAATGTATACACGAGGGTTGATCTTGTCAACAGATACTGATAAAGTGTACTGAATCAGAATCTTGTTAATAATCAATAATAATCTCTGTTTTGACTGAGTAAATCTAAAGTGCTTTCAAGCTAGTAGTTAGGATTTGCAACAAAATAACATATTTTACCAAGTTAGCAGTGTAGTCATTTAGTGACAAATATTCCCAACTGATATACTGATTAAAGTTGGTATCTATTTTGTGAATGAGAAAAATGTTTGGGCGTGTTTTGAGAACATGATTCCACTTGCTCTTCCAAGTTAGTAATTGCATGTAAAGATTTAGTGCTAACTTGACCTGTGCCTAATCTTATTGTTTTTTTTTACAAAAGTTTGACAATTTTACTTAAGCTTAATATAATAGCTTAAACCAAGAAATGAAAACAAAGTATTTTTATTAAAACACCTTTTATTTTTTCAGCTTAAGATACACCCCCATAAAAAATGAATCAAACTTAATGTATACAGGTTTTTGTACTAGGTACTGAACAAGTTGGCTTGAACAATTATAGTGCATAATGTTGGTATATACGGTTCTGTATATATGAGAAACAAGTGAGGAGTGTATTGTACAGTCACACACCCTCCCCCCTACAGCCATGGTGTCCCACTACCACTTTCCTTAGTTGGTTTACAAAACCCACTGCGAAAATAATAATGCTTAGGCGAAAATAATTACGCCTGATTGTGTATGAAAGTTAGTTGTTGTCCCATATTGTGCATACACTACACCTTCCAACAGTTAACCACTGACTCAACCACTACCATTAGTTTACAAACTGTTGTCTTCACTCCAGTCAAAATTCTTTCAGCTGCAAACATATGGGAGTGGATACCAAAATGCCAGAATCTCCTAAAATCAATGTCAATCCAATCACTTTGAAAACTTTAAAACAGTCCAAGATAACTTGTTCCTCATGTTATTAGTAAGGTTATTTGGAAGCTGAATTTCTAAAAGAAACTTCCCACCTTCCTTAAAGTTCGGGCAAGGTTGTTGACCAACTTATAATAAACACAGGTTCTGCCAGCCATGGTGACACTACTGTAACAGTTGGTAGTGAGCCACACATGGAGTTGATCGTCCCGAGTCTGGCAGCATCCTTGATGTAACCACGTTTACTGTATCAGTGTTTGTGTTGTATCTGACCACTGTGATGTCACCAACATGTACATGACACTTGTCCATTTCATAATCACTCTCCATGTATATATATGTATTGTAGCCTGCTACAACCTTTCAATTGTACATAGATTAGTGTACATATACCATCAACTCAGAAGACATTAAATTCAACTTAAACATCAAACCCAGCCTTGTCGTTTTTTGAGGTCTTGTTTCAGTTTAAGTATTGATGGAATTGCAAAGTGGTGGCTTTTGGTATACCATCAGATTTCTTCCTCATTTTAGTGTTGATGAATCTGCTACGATGCAGGAAGAAAAGAATTTGTTTATCCTCACATCATACATTACAAAGAATCATATTGGAGGGTCCAGTTGTCCGAGATGCTGCAGGGCGGTGGGGTAGCCTAGTGGTTAAAGCGTTCGCTTGTCACGACGTAGACCCAGGTAAGATTCCCCACATAGGTACAATGTGCAAAGCCCATTTCTGGTGCCCCCAGCCGTGATATTGCTGGAAAATTGTTAAAAGCGGAGTAAAACTGGACTCCCTCACTCACTGAGATGCTGCAATTTGCTGTAAAGTTTCATTCCTTAGATGTGTCAGACCTATGATCATGAGTTTAACACCTGTGTTAAAGCTGATTGTGTTTGTTGATTTGTCAGCACCATACCTGTGCTCATGTGCTTTATGAAAGTGGTTAATGTCCAACACCGTCACCTTCAACATCAAAGTGGCAGCAAATTGCACTGATGAAAATATGGGTAAGATTACAGAATACCGGATACCTTCCGCCATCTTTGATAGCAGGCGAGTTTACTTTTGGTTAGGGTTTAGGATTAGGGGTAAGGTTTAGCGTTAGGGTTAGAGTGACTTGACACTGAACGATATGGCTGGTAGGTATCCGGTATTCTCTAGGTGTACCAAAATATGTTTTTCTTGATGTTAAAAGCTTATACATTTTCACCTCAGTTTGAATAAGTCATGGAGTTGAGAAAGCTGATAAACCACTCTTCCTGGAGTGAGAAACAACTTCCCCTGCACTACATAATTGGCTTCTGATAGCTTCAGACAGTACCGTTCATGGAGGAGAACGTTAACGATCCTTCTTCAATCCTGGACAAACATGAAACTGCAGACAACAGAATCCAAGTTCATGGTTTAAGGTTTTACTTCACAGTCACAGCCTGACATACAAAAAACATGGACGGATGATAAGACATGGTTGAAGAATTACATCACAATGAATATTTTACAGCAACTTCAGTGACCATGTTTGTAATAAGTAACTGAGTTTAATGGTGACAGTTCCTTTTTCAAAAGGATCCTGATGTGAGTACTTATCAAAGCAGTATTCTTTAACCCTATTTAATAAAATCCAACATGTATCTATCATAAAGTCCATCGGATAAGGCCAGAAGAACATATTCCACATGATATACAAATAGAATGGATCAAATAACGAGGTTATTTTCATGAGGTTTGTGTAGCTACATAATTTGTTTCCACTGCAACAATACATAGAGGTCTTTGACTTTAATAAATTTAGTTTGTTTTATTGATGATATATTATTCAGGTAAATGAAACTTTGGAGCAAATCAATGCTAACAATAGCAAGTATTTATTTGAAAATGGAATATTTTCATTGAAATATGACCAATTAAGTCTTTAATCTATTATTTATGAAACTTTGTAGCAGAAAGGAAGCCACTATATTGTTGTCAAAATGAGGCATTATTGTTGTAATCAACCTTTAACTTGTATTCTGTTTTCAAATACGACACAATACATCTCAAATGAAAAAGATTACAATTACTGTAATAGGTCATGAATATCTGACATCAGTGGAAGTCATCAAAACTGGTTGAACTTGATGTTGGTAGGTACTGACCTACCTACCCTGGCTGTGTCACTACCCACACATACACATCAGTCTAGCAATGAGCACCACAGGTAAGGATTATCATCAACATGGTACTATGTACATTAGCATGCATATGCCATCTTCCATATCACAGTCTCTTGTCAATCTTGTCTTTATACATCTGGGGGTCAGAGTTTGAGGTCATTCAGGTTGTATGAGAACCGTGCTGGTTGACTGCCTTTAGTCACTTTCATATTCTGGAGGCTCTCTGAAACAGTAGAAGATAGTTATTTACTTTATTTAGCGTCGCACGCACAACTAAGGTATAACATCAGAAGAGTTGCACATAGTGTATATATACATACACCCTCGATAATCTCCAGGGTATACGTTATGATCACTCTCCACTATACCCTGGATGCATCCGCGGCTTGGCCCGATGATTTTATTACCTCCCTTTGCTGGATTTTCATCCAATCAGGTGTCTACGCTGGGAAGTTGAGCGAACCAATCAAAACTCACTTTCGCTTCTTAAATTATCTAAGTTGATGCAGAGGTACTCTGAAAGAGGTAGAAGGAGTTCTTTCATATAGTTTTTTAAAGTTTCAGATCTGTCAATTTGCCTGTATGATTTCCCCCAAAATCTCAGTCGCACTGCGCACAAACTATCGCGGCTGCGACCGCTATCTTTGTTGACACTGGCAAACTCGTTGAACGGCGGATTAGCTGATTGGCTACTGTGAGAATGCGGAGCCAGCAATGGGAGGTAATATATTATCAGGCCAAGCCGTGGATGCATCCAGGGTATAGTGGAGAGTGATCATAACATATACCCTGGAGATTAATGATATACATACTGACTTCAACAATATGTCTAGGTAATGTACAGCAGTTATTCCACTGTGTGCCACTATGTCTAAGTACATGTACATGCTGACTTCAACAATATGTCTAGGTAATGTACAGCAGTTATTCCACTGTGTGCCACTGTGTCTAAGTAATGTACAGCAGTTATTCCACTGTGTGCCACTGTGTCTAGGTAATGTACAGCAGTTATTCCACTGTGTGCCACTGTGTCTAAGTAATGTACAGCAGTTATTCCACTGTGTGCCACTGTGTCTAGGTAATGTACAGCAGTTATTCCACTGTCTGCCACTGTGTCTAGGTAATGTACAGCAGTTATTCCACTGTGTGCCACTGTGTCTAAGTAATGTACAGCAGTTATTCCACTGTGTGCCACTGTGTCTAGGTAATGTACAGCAGTTATTCCACTGTGTGCCACTGTGTCTAGGTAATGTACAGCAGTTATTCCACTGTGTCAAGGTAATGTACAGCAGATATTAACTTATTATGTCACAATATCTAGGTGATGCACAACAGTTATTCCAGTAATGGCCAGCATGTCTAGGTGTTGCTGAGGAGTCTGACCTGAGAGTTCCTCTTCCAAGGCGTTCCTGGAGCTGGGGAAGGAGTGGGTGTGGTCATCAGGGGGCACCTGGGGTGTCACACCTCTCATAGCAGTGTCAGGGTGGTACTGGTCCACAGCAAAGTTATAAGATAAGGCTGGAACAAACAGATGTTCAGACAACAGTTGTACTTGTATTGTAGTAAGATGTGCAAAAGTTTGGTTCACTTACTAAAATAAATGGCCAAAATATTCTGATATATCCCTTTTTCAAATTACGTTTCCATGTTGATGGAGACCATGAACTACTCTCTCATACATGTTGCATAAGTATTATCGCCTATCTCCTTTCATGCAGTGGGCAACACTGACCAGCAGGTGATGGAATGAGTCGGTGCCAGAAGGGCCGCACTTGTCGCTTCAGAGTCGGATGCCAGAAAGGGGCCTGGATTGCTTCAGCTGAAAGAAAGTGGATGTGTCACATTTTATCACCACTGACCCAGATGACCCTAATTCTGGCAAATCAGGGATCCAAACCAACCATTAACAGTGTATGAAATAAGGCCCGTCCGACCGCCTGGGACGGGTTAGATTTCAGACGGATAGGTCTAGATTTACAGCTAGCCTGACCGATGGTCTGTTAACAAATTTAGATGCTATATACATCTGAGTCGTATCTTTGTGTCTGGTCTGGTTAAATCCGTTTTGGATTGGTAACATTTTGAAGTTACCAGCCCTGATGTCTGGCTGGGGTTTTGGCTTATTTCATACACTGCCATTAATCATCATCCTTGGAGCTAAGAAACATAATATTCCACTGATCACCAGACCATACCTCCAGGTATGCCAAAATATAGGCGACCTGTGCAGATCCAGGTTACAGTTTGTCTTCAGCAACCCGTGCTAAGAGGTGACAAATAGTATCAGGTGGTCAAGCTTGCTGACTTGGCCGATGCATGTCATCTTATTCTAATCTTATTCTAGACTGCTGGCACATAACGGAAAATTGCTGAGTTGCTGTGGCAACCAACCAACAAACAAACAAACAAAATCTAGAATGGAGGCACTGCTGTTTTGTTTTGTGCCAACAGACCAGAAGTTATATTGGGGGCAAATGTTGGATTAAAACTCAAATGATAGGATTCTGGTTGCCTCATGGATACAGCTGTGCATTGGCAGCTGCCATACAACAAAGGGACTTCCCTTGCACCCCTTCGCGTTTGTGAGACTACACTGAACAATCTTATACACTTACTATATATCTGGTTGACCAGAGCCCTCTGTTTTGCAGCAATAACGTCAGGGTCCCACATCTGCAGTTGTCGTTTATTTGGATGTATCTGGCGTAACAACTTCTTCCTGAGTACACAACAGACACTCAGTGAATACATGCACAAATATTGGTCAGCCATCTGAGACTTAATACCATACCATAGCTGTGATCATGTAATCTTTAACACCACAATCAAAGTGATCGACAACCACATCTACAATACCAAAACCAACACCATAAGCAAACAACACTAGACACCAACACCAACAATACCTACCACTTCCATAGCCCCCTGAAAACCACACCTAATATCCACAGTCCCACTCATACCCCATCCCCACCAAGGAACTGGACATGCTCCATACAAACATGTGACAAGTTAGGCCAGTAGTGTAGGGTAAAGACTAGAGTCACGTCAGCCTATTCCCCAGCTGCCCACCTGAAGAACTTCCTCCAGGCCAGCTGAATGGTGAGTGCAGCAATCTGCCGCTCCCACTCCTCCTCTGTGGTCCGCAGACGTCGGCGCCGCACAGCGCCCCGTGCAGTGGATGCAAACTGGTTGGTCAGCTTGGTGGATCTCTTTCTGTACCTGTCACCAGAAAACAAACAGGTAACAACTCTACCTGTGAAGAAGTCTTATGGAACATACAATGTTTTAAGTTACCATTTGTGGGCAGTTATAGCAATGATTCATTTTGTGTCTGTTGTTTAAACCCACACTCAGCACTGTTCCAGCTATATAATGGCCTATAGCCATGAAGAGATGTCCATTCCTGGAAACTTATAAGTTTCTCAGCCTGTCTGCACTACTCACCTCCTCCATGCTGTTTGTATGGTCAAGGCTGCTTGCTGCTTTCTGCGTATTGCCTTCTGTCTAAGTGCATGCTCAGCCTGTCTGCACTACTCACCTCCTCCATGCTGTTTGTATGATCACGGCTGCTTGCTGCTTTCTGCGTATTGCCTTCTGTCGTTCATGCTCAGCCTGTCTGCACTACTCACCTCCTCCATGCTGTTTGTATGATCACGGCTGCTTGCTGCTTTCTGCGTATTGCCTTCTGTCGTTCATGCTCAGCCTGTCTGCACTACTCACCTCCTCCATGCTGTTTGTATGGTCAAGGCTGCTTGCTGCTTTCTGCGTATTGCCTTCTGTCGTTCATGCTCGGCCTGTCTGCACTCACCTCACCCTCCATGCTGTTTGTATGATCAAGGCTGCTTGCTGCTTTCTGTATTGCCTTCTGTCGCTCATGCTCAGCCTGTCTGCACTACTCACCTCCTCCATGCTGTTTGTATGATCAACGGCTGCTTGCTGCTTTCATGCGCATTGCCTTCTGTCGTTCATGCTCAGCCTGTCTGCACTACTCACCTCCTCCATGCTGTTTGTATGGTCAAGGCTGCTTGCTGCTTTCTGCGTATTGCCTTCTGTCGTTCATGCTCAGCCTGTCTGCACTACTCACCTCCTCCATGCTGTTTGTATGGTCAAGGCTGCTTGCTGCTTTCTACGTATTGCCTTCTGTCGTTCATGCTCAGCCTGTCTGCACTACTCACCTCCTCCATGCTGTTTGTATGATCACGGCTGCTTGCTGCTTTCTGCGTATTGCCTTCTGTCGTTCATGCTCAGCCTGCTTCTTACTCTGTGCTTCTTTCTTCTGAGATAGGATTATCTCCCTTTCTGTT
Organism: Haliotis rubra; assembly: GCF_003918875.1. NCBI lineage: Eukaryota > Metazoa > Mollusca > Gastropoda > Lepetellida > Haliotidae > Haliotis > Haliotis rubra. Next base: position 2,268,771 of record NW_025767679.1, read on the forward strand.
GGCATGTACTCCTTCTTCCTGAAACCGTGACATATAACTTACATTGGCATCTGAAACAAATATGTTCACCTGAACTGACTTGAGCATTTCCTAGTTCACTAGTAGCCCACAACAAACAACAGAATGAGGATGTTATACATGGTGCAACAGTCCAGCATCCAGTCATTCAAAGAGATAAAACCTGAGACTTCCTTCAGCTCCAACTCATCCTTTCACCTGCATAAAAGGTTCTCAGAGGTAACCTTCTAACAGAACCACTGACAGGTAAAATATTTGGTATATACAGCACATCTTGTTACCCTGGTAACCTAACCGAACCACTGACAGGTAAAATATTTGGTATATACAGGGCATCTTGTTACCCTGGTAACCTAACCGAACCACTGACAGGTAAAATATTTGGTATATACAGGGCATCTTGTTACCCTGGTAACCTAACCGAACCACTGACAGGTAAAATATTTGGTATATACAGCGCATCTTGTTACCCTGGTAACATCACTGACAGGAAAAATATTTGGTATATACAGCACATCTTGTTACCCTGGTAACCTTCTAACAGAACCACTGACAGGTAAAATATTTGGTACATACAGTGCATCTTGTTACCCGATGCCCTTTGGAACACACAGAACTATCAAGGTAGGTTTGTTTTTGGGATTAAACCAGGGTAGATCCTGCCAGGACAGTTGTAAACATTGTAAACATACATTGTCTAACATGCTACAGGCATAACCAACCAGTGATCGGGGGTAGAAACAAACAACTGCATAGAACCTGGGTACTTACTGGCCAGGATCTTTCCTTGATACATGTCTGGCAAGGGAAGGGGGAACAACTTTTGGTTTTGAAGGCATTATTTCAAGATTGTCACAAATGTACCCCCATCAGAAACTCAATAGATCTTCCTATTTCATTGTCAAATCCAGCTAGGTTTATCATCCGTCCCAGCTGAAGCCATCTTCAAATGTTCACAAGAACACAGTCATATAAATAGTCAGCACTACAATGACTTCCTGTTGGATATATCACCCTGGCAGTTCACAGCACATTTATACCCCAGTCTAGATTTGTGAACCTGACAGGTAATTTCTGTTCTTGATCTCCACTACCAAGAGTCCAGTACCCAGAATCCGTCTCTGATTCAATGGTGTAAGCCACTATCAAACATTGCTGGAGGCACCTGGCTCTGGTCCCCACAGAGTATCCTCCAGACAAGGGTTGTTGTTCTTAGTAACAGCTCTGATCAGGAGGCATTATATGGGGGTAGGGGGGATCATGTGACCCAGTCGCGTCTCCTTGTCACACTGCACTGGATCCATTCAATTATATCACGTCATCCTTATTCAGGTCGTTGTATTAGCGCACACCTATAGAGGCATTGTCTTGTGATCTGTCATTGTGACAGCCAAAGCAAGTGGTTATGACAACCGATTTCTATCTCCTAACAGTCTGTAGTACTGATGCACTTCCTTCCCAGCCAGACCACTCGATGGTTACAAGGAACAGGACACGCTTGGGTCAACAGTTCATCCCTCAGTGTCACAATAACACAGTAATCGAAGTCCACGACTGTGTAGACAAACCCTTCAGCTTATCTATTGATTTCACCCCCTCACTGACTACATATATACATCTGCCCTGTCAGCCTGTACATAGACTATACATAGCATATCTCTTTCTCCACAGGTAACTGCTTATCTACTTCACTCAACAATGATCTCATACCGAGTTCATGTCTTTAAGGAACAATGTCCCTGATATTGGGCCGAGAACATCGTGCAGGGCTTGATTGGATGTAAAACATACACTTGCGCAGCCTAATATTGATTAGAAAACCAAGTGATGTAAGATAACACTGGTCCCACACAACATTGTGCATAATCTACAATGTTGAAAGCGTCTGACCCTCTGACAAATCCGGCAGATTTGCCAAAACCAAGTGCCCCAGTGTCTGACTATAGATGACTTTGACTGAAGTGCTTTTTATGTGACATTTGACACTTGTTTCCTTATGTTTGTTCATAATTTCAACAATTATAAGAAATATTAAATCTGAAATGTGTGTTTAATTTTATTCCATGGGTCCTGTGCATTTTCAATGGGTCAGACCATTGTGGACATAATCTACACCTGGTGGAGGTGTATGTAACATGCCACATCACAAACCGATGTGTTGTGTAGTTTTCAGGCTTGATATCACCAAATTGCTAGAACTAGAAGATTGTGTGCACACATTCCAATTACATTTTACAGCAATACTTATTGCGACACAGACTGCAGACTGGCTAATGTTTCATCTAGGATATCTATGGGACCAGATCAACTTGTCAACATGCACCTGGTGAATGTCATGAGAAACAAGACTTGATAATGTGACATACCTGAACTTAGCACAAACTAATGGTTTTCCTCATTCACAGAGGGTAAGGCAGTGATCCGCTGGACCTGTGATGCATGCTAATGACATTTCTTTTGTCATGTGTTTTCTACTGCTGTAGGTATTGCCTCTTTCCACTTCACTTGTGCCAAACCGCCTCCGTGGTGTAGTGGTTAGAGCATCCGCCCGGAGAGCGGAAGGTCGCGGGTTCGATCCCCGACCGCGTCATACCAAAAGACGGTTAAAATATGGTACTTGTTGGTCCCTGTCTGGCGCTCGGCATTAATGGGTACAACAAGGTCTGGTCGGCTTGGAGTCAGTATAATGTGTCTGAGTGGGGTATTCATGCTTCACTGCGGCATGGTATCTCAGTGGGCTAGCACTATAAAACCAGCTTAAGTCTGGGCTAGTACAAGCAGCCGCACATACACATACACATACACACGCATGCACGTCGTCATATGAGCGAAATATTCTCAAGCACGACGTTAAACCCAATTTCATCTCTCACCTCACCTCACTTGTGCCATAATTTGCATTTTTGAGCTGTGGATTTTTTTAGGTTCTAGTTTCAAGACATTTATCATATAGCTTTGACATGGATGTGGAAATGTTTTCTGAGAAGCATTTAGGTAACAGAATGTGTTGGCTCTCTTAAATGTAGAAAGACCCTCTTCCTTGACAAACTGTTTGCTCCTTGATATGTACTGAGCAGGGGGACGAGGTCCCATGTCATCCAAGTTTCTTGGAACAGGAGTGAGTCAGTTCATTCTTTATCCAATTGTTAATCATAGTTGTTATTTTAGACATTTCTGTCCGATCTCAGTTGTCTTATGATGTGTCCCAGTCATTACCTCAAGCAGTGTGCAGTTAATCAAAATTATCTTTGATCGAGCTATAGCTGAATCTAGCAAAGCATGAACTCTCCTCGCATACTTGACATCTAGCGTGGAGGTCTCCGCTAAGCTGACAACAGATCAGTCGGTGATCCAGGAGAATCCATCCCCCTCAATATGTGTCAAACACTATTTTCTTGACCTTGCTTCTTATACTCACTCAAGCTACCAATCTACTCATACTATGTCTGAACATGTGAAAAGATGTCACAGTGCAAAGTAAGAAAATTAAACATTGTTCGATGAGATAGTTTTTAAGGTTTACATTTGACCACACTGGTCAAAAAGTAATGTTTTCACACCTTGCACATGCACATTTGCATTTGTTTGACATGAGAGAGTATCTTTCAATTCTTAGACATGCTGTCAGTGAAGAGGTCTGTTGAAAATGTGCAAGATTTTATTGTGCGATTATATGACTAAACAGTAATTAAAAGCTATGATGTAATAGAGGTTGGGTATACAAAGGTATTAAAGCATTATCTCAATTAATAAATATCCACCAAAGATAAAATAAAATTCAAAAGGACTACTGAGCAATAAATGACTTTGATTCTATTTTAAACACATATTCACTCTGGTCTGGGAGACCTGTATTCCACTTGTGTCTGTTCAAGCACGACCTATTCTGGGGACCTATTCTGACCTACAGGGAAGTCAGCTGTAAATTGTAATAAGAAACTGTGATTCTGCTCTAGTAGTACATGACTTCTACGAATGATTGAAAGATAACCAAGCATTACCTGAGAGGGGCTTGAAGCACATCAGCCATGTCGTAAGTCCCGAGAGAAAGAAGCCTCTATTTCCAGCACATACTGTCAACAACAGTGCACCCACACAGTCCACTTGTAACCATGCTCTCCTGTTTGATATACTTATACTGCATAATACTTCACACCGGGGAAGTAATAACTGCTTGGGGATTTCTATTTACCTCTCTTAGTGTTGGAGTGTGCAAGGTAATGACACTTCACACCTGACTGGCCTAATCCATTGGGTTGTCCAGAGCCCTCTACAGGTAGGCAGTGGAGGATATAGTCTTTGAAAGGCACCTTCATTCAGCCAGTAAGCAATACTCTTTGTATTCAGTCAATGGAGAGTCATACAAGTATCAGAGTCTGATATTTATTATGCTATATTTCATGCATTTATATTGAAATAACACTGACTCAATTCTACCAGATTATTGTACGCACTTCTTTCTTTGAATTTTATCAGGACTTTCCCTCCCATACAAGCAGGACTGAAAGTCACCAAGCTTGCTTGTACCAGATATGACAAACAATATGATCAAAATCAAACAGGCAACATAACTGTGTATTACTCAAACACTTCTTTTACACATTACACACAGTCCTAGTTTGTAAAACAGTTTTGTTCAATTACCATTCCACCTGTGGTGGTTGTAAGGTGCAATGGACAAGGAACTGTCCCAACTGTGGAGAGTTGAACAATAAGCCCTGAGCCCACTTTAGCTATTATGCAATCTGACAACACTCCATTAATTCCTGCCTGTGTTGTACCAGGCAGCTCTAATATATATCACAGGATTAAATATTGTGTCATGATAAGTCTGGATAAGTGGTTTGATCTCATTCCAGCAGTATTCGGTTCACTGGCTCTGGTGTTCAAGAAGCTGTGGTAGAGACAGAGGTAGGCCTATCCCGTGTAGGACACCATGCATCTATCTTTCTGTGATGGAACTTCGGATGGAATGGTACATTTGCTATTGTTGACTGTATTGTTATCGTTGTTTATCAGATTTTAGGTGAAGCTTTAGGACTTGATATATGTGGGCATTTTGTTGTTTTTATTCTTGTTGTTCACAGATTAGAATAAATAAATGCAGGTAAGAGGCTTCTTGTGATCCTGGCACAGTTAGGCTGGTATTTTCTCTCCTGTGCACAGAGCTTCAGACTGTTCACAGTGTTCACAGTGTTCCTAACAATTTCTACTCCAGGTTGTTATCACGCTTTATATGTTTCAGCAAGGGTCATGATCTAACAACATGATTCACTTGATAGGATACTGGCCTTCAAATACAAAGATTTATAACTTAGATTGTGCAACAATGTACTGTAAATCATGAAATTAATGCGAAAAATGCATCTGTACTCTTCTCGGATGATCATAATGCATTTCAGTCTGACCATGTCTACTTTTGAGAACTGAATAAAAGACAGAAAACGTAAATCTCTTGTCATCTTCACTGTCTTCAGGTCAGCATTCATCAAAGCAATACAGAATATAACAACAATTTAGACATCTCTCATAAAATTATTTGACAAATGAGCACTAATTTCCATGACACTAATTGATATCCATAGAACTTATTCATCGGGCAAATTATGTAACAATACCAGAAGTGTTGACACTACACATTACACCAATACAGGTCACTTCCTCATTACAGGTATCTCAAGCCACACGTAATTATCACTGGTTATAATCACTGGTCATTGTTTAAATTCACTCAAGCACATCAGCCCGACTGGATAATCTCCAACCACTTGTTTGTTGTACCTTGGTATCCTGAGCTCGCATTAACTTCGTGACGCATTTTAGACTAGACCCTCACATTCGCATTAAATTTGTGACGCATTAATTTCATGATTTACAGTATTTACTTATCAAGTTTTTATCCACCACTAAGCTCCATGACAGCAGCCATAAATCTGTACCCTCTAAAAAATTCCAAAATGATCAATACATGGCAAGTTGCATGATCAAAGACATATGTGCACATACTTGACAGCAGGAGTTTCAGGAAGCGAATGGTGTAGCTGTTTTGAAGGGATTAAAAAATAGTCAACATGAATGTTAGTGCAGTATCTACCCACTCGGAAAGTGCCTTGTGGAGACATGTTAAACGTGTTTATATGTAACAGCACAGAGATACAGTTACTACAGCTTGTCTTGTTACTATTGTGTGAGAAGCTTCACAGTTAGTATGCCATGTATGCTATGTATTGTATTTGAGGCTGACTGTGCCAGTTATGTCTTCTTTTGATCTGTACAGTTATGCTTTTTATTGGTGTTGACCCATTGTTCCCCTCTATCTAGTTACTGACTTGAGTTTACGACTCTTCCTTTGAAAGCTGTCTTGGCATGGTAATGTACTGCATCAAGTACACCTGCTGCCACCGTGTTTGTACCACTGCTGTCAGCATGGTTGTCTGTCTTGGTAATGTACTGCATCAAGTACACCTGCTGCCACCGTGTCCATACCACTGCTGTCAGCATGGTTGTCTGTCTTGGTAATGTACTGCATCAAGTACACCTGCTGCCACCGTGTTTGTACCACTGTTCGTACCACTGCTGTCAGCATGGTTGTCAGTCTTGGTAATGTCTGCATCAAGTACACCTTGCCACCGTGTTACTACACTGCTGTCAGCATGGTTGTGTGTCTTACACCTGCTCTGTTGGTAATGTACTGCATCAAGTACACCTGCTGCTGTGTTCGTACCACTGCTGTCAGCATGGTTGTGTCCTTGGTAATACCACTGCTGTCAGCATGGATTGTCTGTCTTGGTAATGTACTGCATCATGTACACCTGCTGCCACCGTTACCACTGCTGTCAGCATGGTTACCACTGCTGTCAGCATGGTTGTCTGTCTTGCTAATGTACTGCATCATGTACACCTGCTGCCACCGTACACCTGCTGTACCAGCATGGTTGTCTGTCTTGGTAATGTACTGCTGCTGTCACCTGCTGCATGATTGTACCACTGCTGTCAGCATGGTTGGTAATGTCCTGCATCATGTACACCTGCTGCCACCGTGTTTGTACCACTGCTGTCAGCATGGTTGTCTGTCTTGGTAATGTACTGCATCAAGTACACCTGCTGCCACCTGTGTTTGCCACCGTGTTCGCATTACCACTGCTGTCAGCATGGTTGTCTGTCTTGGTAATGTACTGCATCATGTACACCTGCTGCCACCGTGTCCATACCACTGCTGTCAGCATGGTTGTCTGTCTTGGCCTCAGGGTTATGTATTGAGCCTAGCAATTCTTCTCACCTCTGGCACCAACTTTCATGTCTTTTGCGGAGTCCTCTATTTGTGCAGCCATCTTCAGGAATTGGCACAAGTTCAATCTCTTATTGATGGCTTATATTCAAGCCTACTGGCTGGCTGTTTGAAAGAAATGATCTTGTATTTTGTCCACACATTTCTAAAATTCACATTGATTGAATTCCCTGCTCTCTCTTGCAGTAAAAGCTGCATTGCTTCTTGTGGGTCTCATATGGAGGAATATATACCTGTCAATAAGCTGATATTATGCATCACCTTCTTGAAACAATTACAGTTTTGATATGAGAATAGCTGTCTGACCCTGAATTGTTTAGTTGGCTTTTCTCAAATCTCTTTCTCATTATTATGGCGAGCACACTGGGGCAGATCCCTTCAAAAGCCTTCCATGGATTCTTCCAAACCTTGTTAGATACCTAGTTTTCAGAAGTCTTAAATGAAGGACTTCAATCACTGACTAGAGTTTGGAACCTACTGTTGTGTCTGTGATGCTGTTTGTCTGGCCCAGCAAGTGTCCTATCACAAGTTCTTGTTCTACAAACTTTGCACATATATACAAGACACACTTATCACTATATTCTTGGCTTTCCTTGTTGACTTGTAGATGAGAGTCCACTGGCTTCCTGTGTGTATGGTTTATATCAGATCCCACATAATCAACACACACCACAAAGCACATTAAACTAACATGGTGTTGGAGCAGTTCTGAACCCTTCCTGCCACACATGGTGTTATAACATTTATCTTATAATGGTCCAGTAAGTCAGCAAGATAAGGTGATAAATATGATATCTGTGGAGTCATATGTGAGTACAAATTAAATGCAAGTATGAGAGGTCAGGTTAAGACTCCTCTTTGTGTCTACTAACATAGCATTGCCCTTGTCAATCAATGATCGAATAAGATGATGTCTTCTGAAGTCTGGGAAATTACTTTGATTAATGTTATCATTATCAAAACGGTAGTCTAACTTGGCTAGACATAGCTTAGTTGGTTAACAAGTTTAGATGTAGTGAGACAGTTTGGTGAAGACACTAGCCCGACAACATATGTAAGTGTAGACGTCTGGAACCTGGGGTCTTGCCCCTGGTTAAAACATGGATTTGATGGGAGATTTGAAGGAACCATGGGCACAGTTAATTGCCATTTCTGGCTTAGTTCACAAGAAAATACACAATAATCTCAGTCTCTCATATAAAACAATGTTAAGCCGAACAGGAGGTAAAACTGAAATGGGAAATCATTCTGTCTAGTGTTGTTTTATCAGCAATTTCAATTTTTTATTGACCAAATTGGTTAAAATGAGTTAATTTATACATGAATTTGCTGAAGGATTTTGATAGTAAGTAGAAATACATTCCCAGTTATCCGTACCACACTGTAAGAAGGTAATGGTTGATCGAGTGGCCTGTACTTCCTGTGTCACCAGTGCCAGACGTCTGTGGTTATACCAGTGTAAATATGAGTTTTTGTCTCATGTGGAATTAATATGTGCTGTAAGGGCTCCTGATGTTTACAATGCACGCATGGTGCAAGGGCACAGTCCAAAATGATCCTGTTGACTCCCCATCGATAACCTCTAAATATTAATCTTTGTTAAGTATAGTTTCATTTCATTAATATTCTTTGCAATTGTATTGGTAGCAGTTATATACAGGTAGTTACAAGTTCCAATGTATTTATATGAGTTATAAACAGCTGAGGTTAACTTGTACTGTGTCATGTGACTTTCACTGACTCATATACAATGAACAGTCTTGGGTTCGTGACAGGGTACAGGGAATTTTCTTCACCTCAGAAACCCAGTTGTTAAGCAGGGTATAGGGGATTTATTCACCTACTAAGAATTTATTTCCACACAAGGTCGGATCTATAGAATTTATCAAGATCATGAAAACCAATCAAGATTTCAATATTTTGACATTGAGGAATAATAATGTAATTTTTTAAGTAAAATTGATCTTTTATACTTATCCTGACTCATGATCTTTTGCTTATCTCCTTTTCCCTTGTGAATGGTAGTGGAACACTTGAATCCCTTGTAGTTCCCGAAGCAGACATAAAAATACACTCACCCACGAGTTACCTCCCTTCTTTACTTGTCACTCTCTCCTGATTTTTCTGCCCATGCACCTGGATCTACTGTGAAATCCGAAGTGTTTTCAGTGGGGAGGTTGGGAGGGCTTCTCCTCATGAGTCAGGATAAGTATAAAATATCAATTTTACTTTAAAAATTACATATTTTTCCTTATCCTGACTCATGATCTTTTGCTTATAGAATCCTAGATTGGTGGTGGGTCAAGCCACTTCCTGGATTCAACAGCTGTCCATAGATACGTCCTGTATCCCCCCCATGGGAACTGCGTAACAGCATTTCCTAGATCCTATTCTTCCAACTTCCGTTGTAACTCGGGGGGACCACCATCTTGTCTTACTTCTCTCTCAGACAAGTGAATCTTGTAGATTCATGTGGCTTAAGATATACTAGTATCTTCTATTTACTACTTATCTATAACAACCCATAGATTATGATAAGATCTTTATCATAAATGAGTTGCGACTGCTTTACGTACAGGTAAAGATCTTACCTGAGTCTTAATCACTCATGCTAGCCTAGTCTAGACTGTGCGCATGGACTTTCAAACTAGAACTTTTTCCATAGTAAAAGTTATCAACAAGTCAACGTGATAAAGGGTGAGATTTCAACTCAGCGCCTTTGAGGAACCATTAGTTGTTGTGCTACAACAAGAGGCCCAAACTGGTGAATGCCGGAGATGTCTTTGTTGGCTATGTCTCGGAGGTAGTGGTTGGCAAACACCGTATCTGACTTCCAGAAGCAGCCCTCCATGATCGATGATATAGAGCAATTTCCATGCAGAGCCAGTGTTGACGCCAGTGCTCTGACTTCGTGTGGGTTGGAGGCTCTTGGAGGCTCTAATCCTGCTGCTTTCTAGGCTCTTAGTATAACGGCTCTCATCCAAAACGATATTGTCGTTCTTGACTTCCACTGCTGTCTCCAGCGACAAGGGGATGAATAGGTGCTTGAATTTTCTTCTCCTTGTTTTAGTGTCTTTTGAAGATATATCTTCAAGGCTCTGACAGGACACAAGGATAAGTCCTGGGTGTCTTCTGGTCCGAGGATCGTAGCTAGTGCTGGCACATGGAACTGTCTATCTGGTTGACAAGGTAGTTGATTCTTTGCAATAAAGTCCCATCTAAGTCCTAGATGTACTGCAGCACGGTGCCCCGTGTCGAATCTAGTTCGTCCAAAGTCCAGCGCATGTATCTTAGACATACGAGCTGCCGTGGCTAGGGCAAGCAGGAACAGAGTTTTCTGCGTGAGTAGCTCGAAGGTAGTCTGCTCTAGAGGTTCGTAGGCATTGCTCATGAGATGACGTAGAATTACATTCAGATCCCAGGCTGGTGCTCTGAATTTCTTTTGCTGGTCCTCCAGTTTAAAAGATCGCAGCAAAGCAAGTAATTCTGGTACTTTCGTCAATTTGATGCCTGACTTCATAGTGATGACTGTACTAATGGCTGCCAGATATGTAGATAATGTCGAACCTTTCAGATGTCTTGTATATCTAAGGTGACATAGATATTCCGCCACTTGAGGATGAGACGCTTTCATAGCTGTGAAGCCTTTCCGCCTTGCATATTGCTCATATGTCTGCCATTTGTCGTCATACAAATTGCGAGTAGATCTGCGTAACGCTAGGGTTACTGCTTTCGCTGCTCTGGCGGAGTATCCTCTTTTCTTCAGACAGGTTTTGATACGGTCCACACGTGTAGCTGGAACAATGTTGGGTTTCTTTGGACTTGCTTGGTGTGAGGATGTCTGAGTAGGTTCGGCCATTCTGGTAGTTTGAGGGTTGGACCTCCAAGATCTTCTATTAGGTCTAGGAACCAGACTCTCACTGGCCAATAGGGCGCGACCAAAGTCAGTTGTAGCGCTTGTGTCTGTTTGATCTTCAACAGTACTTTCGGTAGTAATATCGGAGGTGGAAACGCGTAAGCGTTCAGTCCTTCCCATGATATGCTCAGTGCATCTGTTGCCCAGGCATGGGGGTCTGGTACTGGTGAAACAAACGTCTGTAGTTGTTTGTTGAACTTCGTGGTGAACAGGTCTATGCATGGGGATCCTAGTTCCCTTATGATGAGCCAGAACGCTTCTGGATGGAGCATCCATTCCGTGGGTGATGGGTGCAGTGGTTGGGAAAGAGCGTCTGCTAGTCGTTCTTGGCTCCCGGTATGTGACAGATGTTTGCCTTCTCCGTGATGTTGAACAACTGGAATGTGAGCTGCAATAGGCTTGGCGATCTTGTTGATCCTTGCCGATTTATGGAGAATGCCACTGTAGAGTTGTCTGTGTGGATCATCAGCATTCTGTTGCTCAGCGAACCCGACCATAGTTGTACGGCGTTGATCACAGCTTTCATTTCTAGCAGATTGATGTGAAGATGCTGTTCTGCATTTGACCACTTCCCTGATGCAACTTGGTTGTTGAGATGTGCACCCCATCCCTGTAGCGATGCATCAGTGTAGAGATGTGTGTCGAAGACCGGCTCTTGTAAATAGGTCCCTGCGCAGAAATTTGACCTGTGAGTCCACCAAAGTAGGTACACTTTGAGATGATCTGGTAGCAAGATAGGGTCGCTGCTGTCCAGATGTTTTGCCAGGAATCGTTGCAATGGCCGTAGTTGTAACCTTCAAGTCTTGTGCTGAGGTTAGTAGACCGAGTAGACATTGCCATGTTCATAGTGTTAACGGAGAAATGACTGCTTGAGGAATCATGGCTTGTATCTTGACCCAACGATCTTCTGGGGTCACAATTCGATTCTGTGTTGTGATAAATCTTATCCTCAGGAATTGCAGATCTTGTTTTGGTTCCAACTTCGACTTCATCAGGTTCACTAGCCATCCTAGTTGCGTGAGCAACTTGATTGTGAAGTTCAGCTGCTGTCCGAGTTGATTGGCACTTTGATGAACCTGTATGCTGTCGTCCAGATAAAAGGCATTGCGTAGACCTCGATGATGTAGGTAGGCGACTATGGGCTTGGTTATTCGTATGAATAACCAGAGAGCCGACGATATTCCAAACGGTAGGACGTTCCATTGGAAGTGCTGACCTCTGAATAGGAATCGTAGATATTTCCTTGATTCTGGATGTATGGGGATGTGTAGATATGCATCCTGTAGGTCTATGCTGGCCATAAAGTCTGCCGGACGAATTAGTAGTCTGAGTTGAGGTAGGTGGATCATTCTGAACCTTTCCGGTTTGAGTAGATAGTCTTGGTTGCATTTCCGCATGTTGTAAATCAACTTGAATTTCTCTTTGGAATTCTTCTTGGGTACTAGGAAAATTGGGGAGTAGAAGCCTGGCGTGAGATGATCTTGATCTATTCTTTCTACTGCATTCTTGGTTAGAAGTGAGTTGATGGCTTCTTGTAGTTTGTCTGCTTGCTCGTCTGCATAGTTGAAGACCATCGGTCTGAGGGTTAACAGTGGTGTGGCCTTGAGCTGCACTCTGTACCCTTCTCGCAGTACTTGTGAGACGTAGTCGTCATCCAGTAATCCCCAATTTTCCCAGTACCTTTGTGGCGTCCACCCACTGTTGATGGTTGTACAGGAACGGCTGGGGGTGGAAGCATCCAGTCGTTCCGAACCCCACTTTCAGCATCTAGCCCCTGTGAAACCTCTGGGAGTACGTCCTCTCCCTGAGTTTCCTCTGTAGTTTCCGGATGGGCGACGAAAAGGACTTTTCCCGCCTCTGAAGTTGGAGTACTTCTTCTCCTTAGCCTTCTGGATACCGGAAAATTTTGATTTGCTGTTGTACTTCTGTGAAGTATGACGAATGACGTTGGCTAGAGTATCTATAGACTTGATCATCATGACTTCCCTTGAGTCGTGAGTAGCTTCCTTGGCTGCTTCATCTATCTCACCTCCGAACTCACGCCGCCCAAGGAGCTCTAAGTAGCGGTTGGATAAACCTGTCACTCCAGGAACACGATGCCAGTAGACCCTGTCTCCGTAATAAGGTGACACCCGCCGACGTTGAGGCCAGATGATCCGATATGAAATATTGGTCCTTTTTCTGAGTGAGCAAAGCAGATAATATCATTCTATCTTCTTCCGAACTGGGGTTCTGGAACTTGTTAATCAATGCCTCACTGATTGCTCTGGACCTCGCTAATCCGAAGAAGGATCTCCTCGTCGCTGTATCAAGTTGAGCCAACTTCTTATCCTCCACCTTGTAGACCTTGTTCCGAGAGTCGTTAACCAGTTTTATATTTTCATCTAAGTCCGGCGCTCTCATGAAGGGGTCCATGTGATGTAAGGGGAATTGCCTCACATTAAATGCTGGCAGATGTTGATTCTGGAATCTAGAAGCTTTGTCAAAAGATGTGCGTAGATTCGAAGGCACCTTGGATATAGGCTCAATAGGCGGAATGGTGATTGAGTCAAAGTCGTCCTTGCACATCTTATATGTGTAAAATTCATCCAATTCCTTGGAGGGAGACTCTAAGTTCAATCCATTAGCTATCCAAGCTGTAACTTCCATATCTGAGAAGACGTAGTCGGTATGTTCATCAGATAGTTCTTGTTCCGTAGAACTATGCCTTCGCGAAATCCTCCGTGTGCAAACCTTCCTTTCGCGAATGTTTTGAGTCATCCTTTCGCTGAACGTCTGTCTCTGATTCCTCCCTTCGAACCTCTGTCTCTTGATCCATCCCTTAGCTGGAACTTCCTTCTCACGAACCCTATCTTCGCGAACCTTCTCTTCGCGTATGAGAGCTGTGGGATGTAGATCTGGAACGGCTGGCTCTTGGGGATGGATTCCTAGACGTTCTCAAATGTTGAGGGTTCGACGACGAAGTTGTCGTAGAGTTAGTAGCCTTTGCGGACCTTCAATCCTGTTCTATGATGACAGAGTTGTCCGATTGTGATGACCTTCTTGAACGTTCACGTTCGCTAACATTGTCTGCAGATGTAGATCTGTGAGGCGTATTGGGTTCGTAGGTCTGAGGGTTTGCGAACGTTGTCAGTTGATGAACGTTCCTGCCGTGCCTTCGCTTTCTCATCAAAACTTCATTCCATCATGGCCATCATTTGAGTAGTAAATTGCCTCATAAAGTCGCCTGGATGGAAGTTCTGCGTAGACTGGAACTGATTCGGCGTTGATGAAGCGTTTGTGAAGCTGATGTGTTGTGTGTTTCAACTTCACTGCGTTGAGAAGTTGGTGGTTGGTCGTCAAACAGCTAGGCCGCTGTTGTAGTTGCAGGAGATGATCTAGTAGTCATGGAGGTCGATTGTGTCTCCGATCTAATAGGTACTTCAGGCAGAAGTAACGGTGGTTCATCAAACACGTCTGCCTCGAGCGGTAGGATAATGTCCTCATTAAACGACCTTTGATGAGTTGACTTGCTAGGCCGTGTAGATTTTGATGTAGACCTAGTTATGGATGCCCTTTTCTGCGTTGTGGATGAAGCAGTAGTCTTTTTCTTGCTCTGAGAGGGCGTCAACTCCGTCGTAGCAGACCTCTTTTTCGACCCCGTACCAGACGACTGCCCCTGCAACATACTCAACATAGCACCAGAATTATTTATTTCTGCAGTAGCAAACAACCTACGGTTACCGGCTTGATCTCCAGGTTCACCAACCGTGACTTGTGATGACTTCCTCACCCGATCCATGGCACGCAAATTTGATAAATCACTGCAATATGTGAGTGAGTGAGTGAGTGAGTGAGTATGGTTTTACGCCACTTTTAGCAATATTCCAGCAAAATCACGGTGGGGGACACCAGAAATGGGCTTCACACATTTTACCCATGTGGGGAATCGAACCCGGGTCTTCGGCGTGACGAGCAAACGCTTTAACCACTAGGCTACCCCACCGCCCCACTGCAATATGTACAACGTGAGCTGGAAGAACATGGTTTAATGCACGGTGGGCATTGGGGTGAGGATCAGCCACAGATAGCCGGTGCCTGCAAACAATGCAAGATTTCATGAAATGTAAACACGTTACATTACGATGAAAAAGTGTAACAAATTACAAAAAGTTCTTCAAATTTTATACAACCAATGCATTATAGTTATAGCCAAATACCATACACAACGTAATTTTGATAAATAAGATCTAAATATAAAGGATATCTGCTGTATACGGGACTCCAGTGCTCGTCCAACCATCCGCTTGGGCGAAAAGGGAGAGAGTGACAAGTAAGGCTGGTCACATGACTGTTTGCGCGGGGAAAGAAGGGAGGTAACTCATGGGTGAGTGTATTTTTACGTCTGCTTCAGGAACTACAAGGGATTCAAGTGTCCCACAACCATTCGCAAGGGAAAGGGAGATAAGAAAAAGATCATGAGTCAGGATAAGGAAAAATAAAGGCCTTATCTTGCCCACAATGAAATTGACAGAGCCTTTTTTATTTAATCAAACATATAAAAGTCAGAAAAGTTTCTTTGTAGACAATATGACAGCTATATGAGGTCGATTGGAAATAACTGAGCCTGGACAATGTACACAAATGTCAAAAGAAATGAGTGAATAGTCAGACAGAAATGAGTGCATGCAAACTTATTTAGGGACCAAGAGTGAAACCATGACCGACTTTTGTCATTACTACTATTATCATAGGATATCTAAATAGCGCACATGTCCATGTAACTAGTACATGCTCAAGGCACTGGAGTGTTCCCTTGATCAACGGATGTCTTTTTCTGGCATTACTATAACCAACTCTACTCCCTGTGGAGTATTCAACTCGTGCAGCCTGTTAAGCACAGCGATTTATCACACAGATTCATCCTCACAAGGTACCCATTTGCAGCTGGGTGAACTGGGACACACAGTCACAGTATTTTGTCCAATGATACTGCACGTTACTATACCCACAACTAGGTGTCTGCACGTGTTCGTGTGTCCACCATCTGGTCACCTATCATCAGATGAATGGGTTCTTTTAAGTGCACAGGGTTGTGTACTGCACACTAGGGGTTGTGACAACACTGAAAGAGCCTCCAAGGTTTTTACACCCGGTCACAAGTGGGGATTGATCCTGGCTAGCGGCACCTTACACACCTCGTCCACCGTACTATACTATATCATGTGATTAACCAATTTTCTGCGTAGTGCTGCTGGTTCAGGGTGGGTCGTACTCAGGTACCTGAATCACCTGTCCTGTCACCTATGTCCCAACTTACTTTTTGGTTCCACTTTTGATTTCCACTGCAGGTGCTGTGTCCACTGTTCCTGCTGTCTCCATGGTAACCAGGTCAGAGGTGACATACTTATCTTCCACATCTCGCTTGTGCTGCACATCCTCCTTCTTGCGGTACTCCTCCACTGCACGCTTCCTGCATCCACAGAACAAGTCATCAAACTCATATTACTCCATGTAATCCCCCACCTGTCACCTGGCAGAAGTATATCTCACACTACTCTATGTCAGAAGTATATCTCACACTACTCTATGTCAGAAGTATATCTCACACTACTCTATGTGAGAAGTATATCTCACACTACTCTATGTGAGAAGTATATCTCATACTACTCTATGTGAGAAGTATATCTCACACTACTCTATGTCAGAAGTATATCTCACACTCAGAACTCTCTATTTATCTCACACTCTCTATGTGAGAAGAATATCTCACACTACTTAAGAAGTATATCTCACACTACTCTATGTGAGAAGTATATCACACTACACTCTATGTGAGAAGTATATATATACTCACACACTCTATGTGAGAAGTATATCTCACACTACTTATGTGAGAAGTATATCTCACACTACTCTATGTGAGAAGTATATCACACTACTCTATGTCAGAAGTATATCTCACACTACTCTATGTGAGAAGTATATCTCACACACTACTCTATGTGAGAAGTATATCTCACACTACTCTGTGAGAAGTATATATCTCACACTACTCTATGTCAGAAGTATATCTCACACTACTCTATGTCAGAAGTATATCACACTACTCTATGTCAGAAGTATATCACACTACTCTATGTCAGAAGTATATCACACTACTCTATGTGAGAAGTATATCTCACACTACTCTATGTGAGAAGTATATCTCACACTACTCTATGTGAGAAGTATATCTCACACTACTCTATGTGAGAAGTATATCTCACACTACTCTATGTGAGAAGTATATCTCACACTACTCTATGTCAGAAGTATATCACACTACTCTATGTGAGAAGTATATCTCACACTACTCTATGTCAGAAGTATATCTCACACTACTCTATGTGAGAAGTATATACTCTATGTCAGAAGTATATCTCACACTACTCTATGTGAGAAGTATATCTCACACTACTCTATGTGAGAAGTATATCTCACACTACTCTATGTGAGAAGTATATCTCACACTACTCTATGTCAGAAGTATATCACACTACTCTATGTCAGAAGTATATCACACTACTCTATGTGAGAAGTATATCTCACACTACTCTGTGTCAGAAGTATATCTCACACTACTCTATGTGAGAAGTATATCTCACGCTACTCTATGTGAGAAGTATATCTCACACTACTCTATGTGAGAAGTATATCTAACACTACTCTATGTGAGAAGTATATCTCACACTACTCTATGTCAGAAGTATATCACACTACTCTATGTCAGAAGTATATCACACTACTCTATGTCAGAAGTATATCTCACACTACTCTATGTGAGAAGTATATCTCACACTACTCTATGTCAGAAGTATATCTCACACTACTCTATGTCAGAAGTATATCTCACACTACTCTATGTCAGAAGTATATACCTCACACTACTCTATGTCAGAAGTATATCACACTACTCCATGTCAGAAGTATATCTCACACTACTCTATGTGAAGTATATATCACACTACTCTATGTCAGAAGTATATCTCACACTACTCTATGTGAGAAGTATATATCACACTACTCTATGTGAAGTATATCTCACACTACTCTGTATATATCACACTACTCATGTGAGAAGTATATCACACTATCCTATGTCTACTTATGAAGTATATCTCACACTACTCCATGTCAGAAGTATATCTCACACTACTCTATGTCAGAAGTATATCTCACACTACTCTATGTGAGAGTAGTATATATCACACTACTCTATGTCAGAAGTATATATCACACTACTACTGTCAGAAGTATGTCAGTGAGTATATCTCACACTACTCTATGTCAGAAGTATCTCACACTACTCTATGTCAGAAGTATATATCACACATGTCAGAAGTATATCTCACACTACTCTATGTCAGAAGTATATCTCACACTACTCTATGTCAGAAGTATATCTCACACTACTCTATGTCAGAAGTATATCTCACACTACTCTATGTCAGAAGTATATCTCACACTACTCTATGTGAGAAGTATATCTCACACTACTCTATGTGAGAAGTATATCTCACACTACTCTATGTGAGAAGTATATCTCACACTACTCTATGTCAGAAGTATATATCACACTACTCTATGTCAGAAGTATATCTCACACTACTCCATGTCAGAAGTATATCTCACACTACTCCATGTCAGAAGTATATATCACACTACTCTATGTCAGAAGTATATATCACACTACTCCATGTCAGAAGTATATCTCACACTACTCTATGTCAGAAGTATATCTCACACTACTCTATGTCAGAAGTATATCACACTACTCTATGTCAGAAGTATATCTCACACTACTCCATGTCAGAAGTATATCTCACACTACTCTATGTCAGAAGTATATCTCACACTACTCTATGTCAGAAGTATATCTCACACTACTCTATGTCAGAAGTATATCTCACACTACTCTATGTCAGAAGTATATATCACACTACTCCATGTCAGAAGTATATCTCACACTACTCCATGTCAGAAGTATATATCACACTACTCTATGTCAGAAGTATATCTCACACTACTCTATGTCAGAAGTATATCTCACACTACTCTATGTCAGAAGTATATCTCACACTACTCTATGTGAAGTATATATCACACTACTCCATGTCAGAAGTATATCTCACACTACTCAGAAGTATATGTCACTAGTATATCAGAAGTATATCCTCACACTACTCTATGTCAGAAGTATATCTATCAGAAGCTCTATGTCAGAAGTATATGTCACACTACTCTATGTCAGAAGTATATCACACTACTCTATGTCAGAAGTATATCTCACACTACTCCATGTCAGAAGTATATCTCACACTACTCCATGTCAGAAGTATATATCACACTACTCCATGTCAGTATATATCACACTAGTATATATATCACACTACTCCATGTCAGAAGTATATCTCACACTACTCCATGTCAGAAGTATATCTCACACTACTCCATGTCAGAAGTATATATCACACTACTCTATGTCAGAAGTATATCTCACACTACTCCATGTCAGTATATATCACACTACTCCATGTCAGAAGTATATCTCACACTACTCCATGTCAGAAGTATATCTCACACTACTCCATGTCAGAAGTATATATCACACTACTCTATGTCAGAAGTATATCTCACACTACTCTATGTCAGAAGTATATATCACACTACTCCATGTCAGAAGTATATCTCACACTACTCTATGTCAGAAGTATATCTCACACTACTCTATGTCAGAAGTATATCTCACACTACTCTATGTCAGAAGTATATATCACACTACTCTATGTGAAGTATATCTCACACTACTCCATGTCAGAAGTATATCTCACACTACTCCATGTCAGAAGTATATCTCACACTACTCCATGTCAGAAGTATATATCACACTACTCCATGTCAGAAGTATATCTCACACTACTCCATGTAAACTAGCACCCACCTGGCAGCCTCCCTCTTCAACTTTTCATGTTTCATCAGCAGCCTCTTCCTCTCTATAAATGTCTTCCTCACTCGATAGCCTCGAAATGCCGACTAGAGAAGTCAGAGAACATCACAGATCAGTCATCCAGCCATATCTTTGTTGATCACATGCAATTCTAACATTGCATGTAGTCTCATGGTAGACCATGTCCAACATCACCTCTAAGATATAGCTAATGTCAAAATTTAGACAAAGGGTGAATTGTAACACTTAGGGGCTACTGAAGTCTTGGAACTCTTTCATGTTTCAATAAACTATTAAAAAGTATGACATATAGTTATATCGAACATCACCACCTGATGAACACCGATTCTGAGATCCATCTCGTTGAAATCGTATGCTTGGGTGATTTTGAAAATTGTAACTATAATTTGTGTAGTTCAAATACTAAAACTATGACACATTATGCACTTTCTCTTGTTCTTATGACCTTGGAGTGGTAACGACCTTAAACAACGTTTTCAGCTTCTTCTAACACCTTCGGGCACAGCCAAAACCAGAGCTAAACGCCAGACAACCCTGCAGTCTCAGCTAGCGAGTTCTTTGAAACCGTTCTGCAGACACCCAGCTTATGTAAGGAGGGATGGTTTGAACAGCACTCCATTAAACTGCTCATATCCCATCAAGTCACCCTCACTTATCTCTCCTAAACTTAGTCACTGACAGTCAAGGAATATGGGAGAGGAACGCTTCTAATCTTGCTCTCGAGCAGCAGGATTCGGAAGTCATACTCCACTAATGTGATTGCTCGCATGAGTAGAGGTCACCGAGTGTCGTGTCTTCACCATAACTGACCATAGTCGATCACAGAACAACGTACACTGACGTGACCGCCTACATGTTTACTCCCATGGGGTTACATGCATGGGGTCCCCCAAGTGACGTCACTCCGGTTGGTAACTTCTGTCACAGTGGTAACAAGGCTTACGGAGTTGTCTCCCTTATACTGTTAAAAGTTAAGTCTTAAGTGTCAATACACTATACCGAGTATGTGGGGGATCTCCTCTGTGACTATGAGAAGGATTCATGTTGATACATGCAGTAGTGATTCTGAAAGAACGTTGTATGGGTCGTTCAGAATGGTCTAGTTCAGGGCAAACGTTCCAATTCTTCCACCTACCTAAGTACAGAAGATCATGTTGACTGAAAGTGAAAGTTGTATCCAAGTCCCAAATACTTGAGACAAAATCTCTCTAATATAGGATGTCTACACCTTTAGTAACAAAAAGAGGATCAATACAGTTGGGAGTCACATGAAGCAAGACACATATTTTGCACGGTGATTTCCTTCAACAATAGATGGAGCACTGGTGTGTTCAGGCGAGGTGTTAAAAGAGGCTAAAAATTTGGTTTCACTTTGTTTCCACTCCAAGGTTAGTAAGAACAAGAGAAAGCGCTCAACATGAGATAAGTTTAAGAATTTATAGCCTCGAACCTGCAACATATGCACAGCAGACTGTGATGTCGCAGGTTCTGTATGCCACACACCTGTATTTTCTGTGCTGCTATGTCCTGTATGCCTGTGATGGAGAGGGCCCCCTGCTCGATCATGTACTGGGCAACATCATGGTGCTCACCCATCAATGCATAGTCCAGTGGTGTGTACCTGCCAATACATAAGTCACTGGACCACTGACTTGGCTGGAACTGACTTAAATACCGTGGCATGTTAAAATGTACATGAACTGAAATAGAATACATTATCTATCTATTTACGATCCGATTTTCTTGTAACATTATGTGTTGTATTGTATTGTTCAAGCTGAGGCCTGGATCCCAGACTTACCTGTCTTCAGTGAACTCCATGTGGTTGACATAGGCCATGTGCTCCACCAGCAGCTTGACGGTGTCCAGGTGGCCCATGCTGCAGGCCCAGTGCAGCGATGTCATTCCCTGCAGCCACGCAACACAGTATTACAATAAGTAGACAGCCTGGAAGGGGGCTGAAGCCACACAACACAGTATTACAATAAGTAGACAGTCTGGAAGGGAGCTGCAGCCACACAACACAGTATTACAATAAGTAGACAGTCTGGAAGGGAGCTGCAGCCACACAACACAGTATTACAATAAGTAGACAGCCTGGAAGGGAGCTGCAGCCACACAACACAGTATTACAATAAGTAGACAGCCTGGAAGGAGCTGCAGCCACACAACACAGTATTACAATAAGTAGACAGCCTGGAAGGAGCTGCAGCCACACAACACAACACAGTATTACAATAAGTAGACAGCCTGGAAGGGGAAGTAGACAGCTGCAGCCACACAACACAGTATTACAATAAGTAGACAGCCTGGAAGGGAGCTGCAGCCACACACACAACACAGTATTACAATAAGTAGACAGCCTGGAAGGGAGCTGCAGCCACACAACACAGTATTACAATAAGTAGACAGCCTGGAAGGGAGCTGCAGCCACACAACACTGTATTACAATAAGTAGACAGCCTGGAAGGAGCTGCAGCCACACAACACAGTATTACAATGACAGCCTGGAAAGCTGCAGACAGTCTACAATAAGTAGCAGCAGCCACACAACACAGTATTACAATAAGTAGACAGCCTGGAAGGAGCTGCAGCCACACAACACAGTATTACAATAAGTAGACAGCCTGGAAGGAGCTGCAGCCACACAACACAACACAGTATTACAATAAGTAGACAGTCTGGAAGGAGCTGCACACAACACAACACAGTATTACAATAAGTAGACAGCCTGGAAGGGAGCTGCAGCCACACAACACAGTATTACAATAAGTAGACAGTCTGGAAGGGAGCTGCAGCCACACAACACAGTATTACAATAAGTAGACAGCCTGGAAGGGAGCTGCAGCCACACAACACAACACAGTATTACAATAAGTAGACAGCCTGGAAGGGAGCTGCAGGGCTGCAGTATTACCACACACACACAGTATTACAATAAGTAGACAGCCTGGAAGGGAGCTGCAGCCACACAACACAGTATTACAATAAGTAGACAGCCTGGAAGGGAGCTGCAGCCACACAACACAACACAGTATTACAATAAGTAGACAGCCTGGAAGGGAGCTGCAGCCACACAACACAGTATTACAATAAGTAGACAGCCTGGAAGGGAGCTGCAGCCACACAACACAGTATTACAATAAGTAGACAGCCTGGAAGGGAGCTGCAGCCACACAACACAGTATTACAATAAGTAGACAGCCTGGAAGGGGGCTGCAGCCACACAACACAACACTGTATTACAATAAGTAGACAGCCCACCCCAACTTTGTCACTAACCTCATTATCCTGTGTGCTGGGATCTGCCTTGTGCTCCATCAACACAGACATACAGTTGACAAAACCTCCATACGCTGCACACTGGATAGGGGTACGTCTGGAACACACAGAAAACAAAATGTCAATGACCACAACTCACCCAGTTGTGTTACCTGTCATGTCCGTCTACTCATCCGGTCATGTCACCTGTCATGTCTGTCTACTCACACAGTCATGTCATTTGTCATGTCCGTCTACTCACACAGTCATGTCACCTGTCATGTCTGTCTACTCACACAGTCATGTCATCTGTCATGTCCGTCTACTCACCCGGTCATGTCACCTGTCATGTCCATCAACTCACCCAGTCATGTCTGTCTACTCACCAGGTCATGTCACCTGTCATGTCTGTCTACTCACACAGTCATGTCATCTGTTATGTCCGTCTACTCACACAGTCATGTCACCTGTCATGTCTGTCTACTCACACAGTCATGTGATCTGTCATGTCCGTCTACTCACCTGGTCATGTCACCTGACATGTCCGTCTACTCACCTGGTAATGTCACCTGACATGTCCGTCTACTCACCTGGTCATGTCACCTAACATGTCCGTCTACTCACCTGGTCATGTCACCTGTCATGTCCATCAACTCACCCAGTCATGTCCGTCTAATCACCTGGTCATGTCACCTGACATGTTCGTCTACTCACCTGGTAATGTCACCTGACATGTCCATCTACTCACCTGGTCATGTCACCTAACATGTCCGTCGACTCACCCGGTCATGTCACCTGTCATGTCCATCAACTCACCCAGTCATGTCCGTCTACTCACCTGGTCATGTCACCTGACGTCTATGTCTGTCTACTCACCTGGTCCGTCACCTCACATGTCCGTCTACTCACCGGTCATGTCACCTGTCATGTCCTTCTACTCACCTGGTCATGTCACCTGACATGTCCGTCTACTCACCTGGTCATGTCACCTAACATGTCCGTCTACTCACCTGGTCATGTCACCTGTCATGTCCATCAACTCACCCAGTCATGTCCGTCTACTCACCTGGTCATGTCACCTGACATGTCCGTCTACTCACCGGTCATGTCACCTGTCATGTCCTTCTACTCACCTGGTCATGTCACCTGACATGTCTGTCTACTCACCTGGTCATGTCACCTGACATGTCCGTCTACTCACCTGGTCATGTCACCTGACATGTCCGTCTACTCACCTGGTCATGTCACCTAACATGTCCGTCTACTCGACCTGGTCATGTCACCTGACATGTCCGTCTACTCACCTGGTCATGTCACCTAACATGTCCGTCTACTCACCTGGTCATGTCACCTGTCATGTCCATCAACTCACCCAGTCATGTCCGTCTACTCACCTTGTAATGTCACCTGACATGTCCGTCTACTCACCTGGTCATGTCACCTAACATGTCCGTCTACTCACCTGGTCATGTCACCTGTCATGTCCATCAACTCACCCAGTCATGTCCGTCTAATCACCTGGTCATGTCACCTGACATGTTCGTCTACTCACCTGGTAATGTCACCTGACATGTCCATCTACTCACCTGGTCATGTCACCTAACATGTCCGTCGACTCACCTGGTCATGTCACCTGTCATGTCCATCAACTCACCCAGTCATGTCTGTCTACTCACCTGGTCATGTCACCTAACATGTCCGTCTACTCACCTGGTCATGTCACCTGTCATGTCCATCAACTCACCCAGTCATGTCTGTCTACTCACCAGGTCGTGTCACCTGTCATGTCCGTCTACTCACCCGGTGGTGTCCCTGATGTTGGGGTCCACTCCAAACTTGATGAGAGTCTGGCAGATGTAGGCATGACCCCCAAGTGCCGCCCTGCAACAGAGGGACAGCTACACTGATCTCATTTTAACACTTTGGAACACTTAAACATAAACACATGAGTTTTAAAATGGATAAGGAATTCCAAATGCTTGAACAGCTATCCAGCAAAAGGGTACAGTTTTGCAGGACACAATGCCTGTGATTTTTCATTTGTTTCCTGCCTATCAATGTCATGATCTTTCTTGGATAACATTTTTCCAATCTCAGAATTACATATACAAATACTTTCAATGGAAAGTAACCATGCCTTGACACCCTGAAGTCCACCCACCAGTGCAGAGGGGACCTGCCATCCTGATCAACCACATCCACCTTGGCCCCAGCATCGATGAGAGTCTGCACCACGTCCGTCTGACCAGACTCACAGGCCCTGAACAGAGGTGTGTGTTTCATGAGGTCCACAGCGTCAATATCGGCCCTGTACTCCAGAAGGATCCGCACTGTGCTGGTGTGGCCGGAATATGCTGCTGCATGGAGGGCTGAAGGAAAGTAAACATGGGTTGTGTATCTCCTATCTGTATACAGGGGCCCTGGGTTGCATGTGAAGACACCAACATAGATTGTGTAGTCACCATCTGTATACAGGGGCCCTGGGTTGCATGTGAAGACACCAACATAGATTGTGTAGTCACCATCTGTATACAGGGGCCCTGGGTTGCATGTGAAGACACCAACATAGATTGTGAAGACACAAACATATTGTGTAGTCACCATCTGTATACAGGGGCCCTGGGTTGCATGTGAAGACACCAACATAGATTGTGTAGTCTGCAGGGGCCCTGGGTTGCATGTGAAGACACCAACATAGATTGTGTAGTCACCATCTGTATACAAGGGCCCTGGGTTGCATGTGAAGACACCAACATAGATTGTGTAGTCACCATCTGTATACAGGGGCCCTGGGTTGCATGTGAAGACACAAACATAGATTGTGTAGTCACCATCTGTATACAAGGGCCCTGGGTTGCATGTGAAGACACCAACATAGATTGTGTAGTCACCATCTGTATACAGGGGCCCTGGGTTGCATGTGAAGCATAGATTGTGTAGTCACCATCTGTATACAAGGGCCCTGGGTTGCATGTGAAGACACAAACATAGATTGTGTAGTCACCATCTGTATACAAGGGACCTGGGTTGCATGTGAAGACACAAACATAGATTGTGTAGTCACCATCTGTATACAAGGGACCTGGGTTGCATGTGAAGACACAAACATAGATTGTGTAGTCACCATCTGTATAAAGGGGCCCTGGGTTGCATGAGAAGACACAAACATAGATTGTGTAGTCACCATCTGTATACAGGGGCCCTGGGTTGCATGAGAAGACACAAACATAGATTGTTTAGTCACCATCTGTATACAGGAGCCCTGGGTTGCATGTGAAGACACGAACATAGATTGTGTATTGACAATGTTTTGACAAATGCCAAGGTTTGAGATACCTACAAATAATAGCCAGACCTTGGCAAGGGGAAACACAACCATTCTCTCCTGCTGAGGATTCTGTTATCCCCATGTGCCAACCCAAGCTAGGGGAACACTCACTCCTGCCCAACTTTTCTTAATGGTGCCTTCAGCAGAACCAACCTGTTTCTTCGTGCTTGTCCATTTGTCTAATGTCAACACAGTGTTTTATAAATATACGGATGACATCATCTGCCCCTTTGCCTGCTGCCCACATGAACGCTGTCCGGCCATCAACATCACTCTCATCAGTCACCAACTTGTGGGACAGGAAGACTTCCACCGTATCCTAGGTCAACAGAATCAATACTATTAATGTTATGTTTATTCTCCCATCATTATGACAAGAATACCTGGAATATCACATCAGAAAGGTCACAGAAGTATAATGAAGTCTAGGCAAAAGAAATAAGGTAAACCAATGTTAAATATTGTGGCAATATGTTCATCAAGTTACACAACAATACTTGAAAAATGGCTATTTAAATTACAAGCTGATGACAACGACCTCAGCAACACAGTATATAAAAGTTAAAAATTAAAGTGTGGAAACACCCCAAAATACATTTTTGATTTCTGTGAGTACTTTGATTCAATACCATAGCTTTGATCATCCCTGCAAAGTTCAGATACATATAGGTAGCTTAATTTTTATCACCCCACCCCAGAACCTTGGAAGATATATCAAAAGAATTTGACATCTTCTGTGACTCTTGTATAGGACATGTCAAAAACTTAAGCAGACTTACGTCATAGTTATTCTGAGCTGCATAGTGAAGAGGTGTGGCACCATTAGAATCTGAGCTGGCAAAATCAGCACCACTGTCAAGGAGGAACCCCACAATCTTTGAATGTCCTGAAGTATGAAGTATAATGTTCATACATGCATGGTTTCACAGAAATTACTCGAAGTCATAGGAGTGTCCAATAAATCTTTACTCTGTGATCTGACAATTCTTTTAATATTCACTACTGACAAGGTATCCAGTTTTCATTGCTTGCACATTTCTTTAGAGTCCTGGTATGAAACATCTGATAGCTAGGAAAGTATGAAAGTCCAGCCTTTGTCACTTGTCTAACAAATCAGCTAAATCACGGACTTATCCTCAATAGTTCACTCTTCTGACAAGGATGGGGTACTGGAGACCTACTGTTCCCTAGAATCAGTCTGTAGATAAATCTGGATTAATTGGAAGACATTAGTGTGGGTCTTTCATCTCTTACCCAGCACAGCTGCCCAATGCAGGGGGGTTCTGAACCAGTTGTCCAGAGCGGACACATTACACTTGCGTATACTTGTCTGCACCAACACATTGACTATACTCTCGTTGCCGTCAGCAACTGCCAGATGAAGAGCTGTCCTTCCTTCGTAGTCCTGCCAGTTGATCACACTTGGGGTTGTTTCCTGCAGGTACAACACATGTGAACTGAACAAGATGATAATTTCAAAACAACATTTCCATAGAACTGTCTGCAGGGATATATCAGTCGTCAATAAGAATTCCCCTCCAGGAGAATGAGTAATTCTACTACTTGCCACATAATCATTCACCTATTGTCTGCAGCAGCTGGATTTTCAAGCATGTGCACTCACCAAGATCAGTTTGACACAGCTCACAGCCTGACGATCTCGGCTACTAGCGGCCCAGTGGAGTGGGGTTTTGCCATCTGTGTCTGGGATGCCAATGTTTGAATCCTACAAGAGAATTTCCATGCATATCAAATAATAGAAAATGACTATGCAATTGGGTAGAAACTTTAATGACACTGAAATATATTACCTAAAACACAAAAAGTAAGGTTAACTCTCATCAGTAAGTTCTGACTCTAAGGGAGATAACTCTATTAACATGGTAGCACACTCACCAGGACTTGAATCAGATTATTTCTAGAAGAGAAAACAATTCTTCTTAGGAAATGAACACTAGTGATAGTGTATCTGGCACTTGGTGTTCCAGAAACCATGTGATCCTCTGATGAGCTGCATCCTTTCTTAGATTACAGTACTCAACATTCCGTCTTCATGAACTGGTATGAAGGTATTATTTTCTGGTATAATTTACAAATACAGTAACAACCCACCGGATTCATCATCATGTAGGACGACGAAGTGTTAGCAGTTTACAACTGTCATGATTTTCCAGATGCATCATTTAGTCTACTAAAGGGACATAACCCTGTTCTTATAAACTTTTATTGACATAAAAATGTAGTTAACATTGCAAAGGGAGCATGTGGGTCATTTTAAATAAAGACTTAACTCAAAATAAGAGATAATTAAACAGGCAATTACCAGATGTAACGGCTCACAACATGAGCAAAACAAAAACCTACCCACTTGATGAGCATCTTGACATGTTCCAGGTTACCATAGGAGGCTGCCCAGTGCAAGGCTGTTCTCTGGAACACATAGTGCTACATAAATAATGGATGACATGTGTGGCACTGAACAGTAATACAATACATATTCGGTTGAATATTCTTTTACAACAAAATATTCCTGTATTAGTTCCCTAATTCCTCGGACCCATGAAGATCCAGGTTAGAATTGATCTTCAGTAATCCATCCTTGTCATAAAAGGCGACTAACATGATCGGGTTGTCAGGCTCACTGATTTGGCTGACACATGTCATCGTATCTCATTTGTGTAGATGGATGCTGATGCTGTTGATAACTGGACCGTCTGGTCCAGACTCGATTATTTACAGACCGCCGCCATATAGCTGGAATATTGCTGAGTGCGGTGTAAAACTAAACTCACTCACTCACCCCCTAATTCCTAGAATGTGCCACAAGGTCAGGACTTTTCATGGTGACCAATATTGAAGCTACAGCAGCTCCCTCTAGTGTTACCTTGTTGTTGTCCTGGTCGTCCATCTCCCCCGGAGTCAGCTGCCGCAGCAACAATGCCATACACTTGGGCAGCTTGTGTCGGGTACAGAGATGCAGGGCTGTCTGACCTTCATTGTCCTTTTCTCGACAGTCTGCACCCTTTGACACCAGCATCTTCATCAGCCGATAGTTGCCCTGCAAACACAGACTCAACAGCATGGACGTCTGTCAAACATCTTAGTTCACAGAAAATAGATCAAACAAATTATGGTGCATATTTGTTTAATTCAAACTAGCATGTAGCAAACTTTCCTGAAGGTGTCTCCATATTTAGTGATCACTACTTCAGGTATGTTTTCAAGCACACGTAACTTGGAATGCTAATTTTTTAGTGTATGGCTAAGCCTGGTAGTGGTACGTGTTTTGTTTGGGTGGCATTCTAGTGGTACCGGTCATCCAATTCATTGGCAGCACATAAATATCATCATTGCTCAAAGTTACCTCACAGTTGCCATTTTTCACCTAATTGTTACATGACATGACATGACATGACATGACATTTGGCTGGGTATGCAACCAGCTGTTACAAACCCAGATTTCACAAGATGTGAAATGGCATGGGTTGTTTACTGTGTTTATACACAATGTAGTGCCCTAAACCTGTACCCCAGAACTGACTTGCATATTATACGTGTGGCCGAGATGACGGATCATATATCACGGACCATTTTACCAGATATGCCATGGCAATACCCACAAGGAATCAAACAGCTAAGACCACTGCTGAAGCATTTCATAACAACTTTGTTCAGCATTATGGTATGCCACAACAACTTCACACAGATCAAGTTGCAAACTTTGAAGGCAAGCTAGTGAAGGAACTCTGTGATATTTTAAAGATCAAGAAGTCCAGGACCACTCCTTATCATCCGATGGGCAACGGCTTGTGCGAGAGATTCAACAGGACACTGTGTGATATGCTTGGGACTCTCCGCCTGACCAGAAGAAAGACTGGAAGAATCATGTTGGACCACTAGTTCATGCATATAATTGTATACGTCATGAATCCACTGGCCAGACTCCCTTCTTTCTGATGTTCGGACGTGAACCAAGACTTCCCATCGACCTGGCATTTGGGCTTGAGCATAGCCGGGAGAAGAGGTCCTTGTTTCAGTACACAAAGTCTCTGAAGGAATGTCTCCGCCAAGCATATCACGAGCTGCTGAAGCATCCAAGACTTCTAAAGGACATCAAAAGGCCAACTACGACATAACAGTAAGAGGAGCTACTTTGGATGTAGGAGACAGAGTCTTAGTCAAGATCTTAGCCTTTGATGCAAGGAAGGAGGGAGGAAGATGTATATGTTGTTCTCAGGCAACCAAATCCTACCATTCCAGTTTTTGTGGTCCAAAAGGAGAACTCTGAAGGAAGAAAAAGAACCTTACACCGGAACCATCTTTTACCCATTGTCCCCATCTCAAGACCAGAAGTTCCATTCAGACCAGTTCCTGCACCACGACAATTTTAAAAGAAACAAAGGGAATTGCAGCAAACAGATGACAACTTAAGTGGGATGACAGAAGATTCCGAGGAGAGGGAATTGTGTATAGTGACTGCTCAGACATATCAGAAGACAGCAGAGGATCATGACTCAACAGCCATGAACAGTGAAGCTGCTGACAGGATTGAGGATTCTGCCCAATTAGTAACTGGTGACGATCAAGGAATTATTGTGGCAGTGGGATATTCTTCTGGTGGTGACGACCACTCATCAGAATTGTTACAAGAGCAGACTGACACAGAAGAAAATCCAGATGCAGAATTCAGTCACGAGCAGAACCAATCTGAGACCTCAACGGCACTCAGAATAGAGGACGATCAGGAGCTGTTAGAAGCAACAGACGAAGCTACAGAGCCACATGCAGAAACTACTCTACACCGCCCTACCCCAGCAACTGCAGCCAGACGTTCCAGTAGGGCAACTAGGAAGCCACCTTGGATGACATCAGGGGAGTACTTGATGAGTCATCAGATCCCAGACCAGGATAGGGAGAGGAGATCTCAGACCATCCAGGAACTTGCTTCCAGTGGAGTGTTGGAACATTTATCTCGTGCTTTTATTTCGATTGTGGATGGTAGAATTAAATGACAAGACGTCATTGTTTGGGAGGGGGAAGTATGTGTCCGAAATGATTTTATATTTGTCTTGTAAATATTTTAGAAATATATTTAATCTATCTAGTTTTTGTCTCATTAAGTGCCTGTACAAGCTATAACACTTACACAGAATACAGAAAGTAACACTAGATTTACCCCAGCACTTATATAACTCTTAACTTCACCATAGCCACTGTCACACTTTCCCATATCCTTATTATGTAAGTCTCCTTGCCTGGCCTACAGTTCAATTTTATATCATCAAGCAGTTGTCAGTTACTACTCTTACAAGTCAGAGGTCCTATACATGTAATGCTCAGCAAATAGTTTGGCTTTTTGTGGACCGAGTGGCTGAGGACATCACTTCTATCTATGTATATATAAGGTCAGTTTGTGTTTGCTCTCATATTTATGTATTTATAGATATGTCTGGGTTAAGTTGTATATGAATTAAATGCATTAAGTTAATGCATTGATAAGATATATTTCTCTGTTGAACCAACAAATTAACTTGCCATTTAGTGTGTGTTATTGACTAGTAGTTCATAATTGAAAATTAGTATATAAGTATATTTAAATGTTCAGATATTCTACCAGCTTTGAAGGTAATATAATTTCTCTTTTAATCCATGAACTTATGTCCTGTATTTTCATTGCCATTTTTCCTGCTTGCTCATCACTGTGTAACATTTGTAGAATATCCCGATTGGACACTGACGACTTAATAATCTGCCAGGTCATTGCCACACAGTGGTAAGTTAGCTGTCAATATTGTATATATTGACTATATGTCTTGACAATTTGTGGAGACAGTAATGTGTCGGCCTCCTAAGTATACATTGTAATCTGCACGAGTTAATCTTTTCAGTTTAACTGTAGCTACTGTTCCCTCTCTATATCATTCATGTATAATTCAAAGATGTTATGTGATATGGCTCGTGTAATTAATTTATCAGTTATTTTAATAGTATTTTTATATAATATTTACAGAGCTGGAAACTGATTAGTAAACTTTGTTTACACAAAAAAAGAGATTGCTGTCGGCTCACAACCAAGTAACTGTTCTGCGTCATTATTCCAACTGGAACCTCATCTGCTACTACATACGCAAGTATTTCTTTTCCACAAAACCACATGGGCCTACCTTATGTGCTGCCCAGTGCAGAGCTGTCCTACCCCCCTTGTCGCGGAGGTTGATCTGAGCCCCGGCCTTCAGCAGTGTCTCTGCACACTCCAGTCGGTCTGCCAGGACACAAAACATAAGGGGACTCCGCGGCCGAACTGATCCCCTGCATCTAGCTCCTGAGGGCAGGCTGTACAGAAAACCATGGACACACTTACCTCAGATATCAATAATACATATCACCAGGATGAATTTGTGCCATCTGTTGCCATGAACATGTTTGTGTTAACTTGCTTGGCTGCATAAACTAATAACAACAAACCTAAATTAATCAATGTAGCATATTTTCGATATGTGAATGGTAACTATAAAAGTTAACAATAATTTTAAAATGCAGTAAAAATGACTAAACAGCACACAATTAAAACATGTACAGACAAGGTACTATTATATCACATCACATCAAGTCAGGTGTAAATTTGGAATACATCAATGCATCAGTTAATAGTTAGAACCCTAATTCACAGACTTAGTTAATCAAACCTCTTGTGCTTGTAATAATCAATACACTACTTGCTGGGCTTCATTCGTCAAGAGTAGACATTAAATCTGAATCCGATGTCATCGATAATGATATCTCTGATATTTTAGGGGATGAGGATATGTCGTCGTTGGAGGATAGTGTGAACATTGATAGGTCATGGTGTGATAATATTATCAACAGTGCTGGTCGTGTTCTGGTGAATATGTGTGCTGCTCTTAACATGTCCATCCTAAACGGCCGTTGTGGTGCAGATGCCAGTATCGGCGACTTTACGTTCATTAATCAGAGTGGACCTAGTGTAATCGATTATATTATTGTATCTAATAGCCTATTTCCATATTGTAAACATTTTGAAGTTGTTTCACGAGCCGAGTCATGCCATCTACCGTTAACGTGCTCATTTCAATCACGTGATCCTGCCACCGACGACAGAGCTGAAGGAGCACGTGCAATACATGTGACGGACCGCTATGTATGGGACATAGAGTATATCCAACAGTTCAGGGAGAACTTGTTGTTACCTGCTGTTGTTGACATATTTGAGAAATGTACACTACTCGTTGAAGACATTGATGAGGTTGTCACTCAGTTTACAGAAGCGGTATGTGAAGCATCCGGTAGTATGAACCGCCATAACAAAACTAGACTCATACACTCCGAACCATGGTTTGATGCGGAATGTAGATTCCATAGATCAGAAAGGGAACGACTTCTTAAAGTATTTCGTCGTCACAAAAATGATGTTCATCTAAATAATTATATTAAAGCCCGGAATGCCTACACATCTCTACTTAGAAAAGAAAAAAAAACATATTATGGACTTGTGAGCAATAAAATTTCAACATGTCTCCATGACAGTAAGTCATTTTGGTCTACATAAAAAAGGGCTGTCCCATACTTATACTCGTGTTCCTAATATAACCATAACAAGAATGGGCTGATTATTTCAAAAACCTGTTTACATCAGAGGATGTCACTGCCGAAGACGTCAATGTTAACGATGAAACTGACTCTGAAAAATGTGATGATATGACAGGCTCCATTTTAGACTCTCCTATAACACAAGAGGAAATTTTAACCTCCATTGAAGGACTGAAGTGTGGCAAATCCTCAGGTGCTGGTTTATTAATTCCTGAATTTTTCAAATATACAACAGACATTCTGGTACCATATCTTACAGTGCTTTTCAATGTCATGTTTGAACATGCTTACTTTCCAGAATCATGGTCGGAGGCTGTCATTGTTCCTTTATATAAGAAAGGTGATATACACTCTCCATCTAACTATAGAGGTATTTCTCTTCTTAGTGTATTTAGCAAGCTTTATGTGTCTATACTAAACAGGAGGTTAATGTATTGGTGTGAAGCATATGGTAAAATTGCAGAGTCACAGGCTGGTTTCCGTCATGATTACTCCACCATTGATAATATCTTTACCCTCCAGTCTATTATCCAGAGGTACCTTAGTAAGCAAAAGGTTAAACTTTATTGTGTGTTCGTGGATTTTGCTAAGGCATTCGACAGTGTAAGTCGTTTGAAATTATGGTCAGTTTTGAAATCTAGAGGTGTTTCCCCCAAAATAGTTAACTCTATACAGTCCATCTATTCATCCGTTAAGGCTAGGGTAAAATTTAATAATGTGTTGTCAGGATTTTTCCCTTGTTCACGTGGTGTTCGTCAGGGCTGTGTCCTTAGCCCTCTGTTGTTTTCGATTTTTATCAACGAGTTGGCTGTTGAGGTAGAACGAAGTTCAGGTCCAGGTATTCAATTACATCCTGATGTTAGTCAAATATTTATTCTTCTTTTTGCGGATGAAATCGCACTTATATCTGATACTATTGGAGGGCTACAGAAGCGCATCGATGTTTTAGAAAAGTTTTGTATAGAATACGGTCTTGAGGTCAATTTGGATAAGACAAAAGTTGTCGTTTTTCAGAAAGGTGGTATTTTATCAAAAAGAAAAAGTTGGTTTTATAATGGAAGGAAGTTGGAAGCGGTAACTTCATATAAGTATCTAGGTATAACATTCACAAGGGGCTTGTCTTGGTCGTTCTAATGCAGCTTTGCAAGGTAAAAAGGCCTTATTTGGTGTTCTTAAAAATATAAGTTAGCTTGGTAATATATCTCATGAATTATACTTTAAGATATTTGATATGAAAATAGCTCCTATTCTGCTGTATGGTGCCGAGGTCTGGGGATTCTGTCAGAATGATTATGTTGAATCTGTGCACACATTGGCTTGCAAACGGTTTTTTAGGCGTTAAGATCTCTACAACTAATAATATAGCTCGTGGTGAATGTGGGCGGTATCCCCTATATATCCTAGCATATAACAGGGTAATAAAGTATTGGTTAAAATTATTGAGTATGTCTGATTCTTGTCATCCCCAAAAATGTTATCATAATAAAGTTAATTAGGCGTCGAAGTGTCGAGATCTGCTGTACAGTTTGGGTTTTGGTTTTGTTTGGGAACAGCAATCTGTTATTTCTCCTACCTCGTTTTTATCTGAATTTGTGAGTCGACTTAAATGTATTCATGAACAGAATTGGTATAGTTCACTTCAAAATGGCAGCAAATCTATGTTTTATTCTTACTTCAAAATATCATTGTCCAGGGAATTGTATTTAAATGTGATTAACATTAAAAAAGTTTAGAGTAGCACTCGCTCAGTTTAGATGTTTTTCACATCAGTTACGTATAGAAACTGGAAGGTATTATAATATAGATAGAAATGATAGATTATGTTTACAGTGCCATGAAGGTTATATTGAGGATGAATACCATCTTCTCCTCGTGTGTTCCAAATTCCAACAGCTCCGCTTGAACCATTTACCTAAAACCTATTGTATCAACCCAAGTAAAGCCAAATTCAAACTCCTCATGTCATCATCCGATTGTAAACTTATAAATAACTTAGCTAGCTTTATCTATCATGCAATGTATCTAAGATGTTAAAAATTATCAATCTATACTGCACACACCATGTTTTGCCATGTAAATGTAACCTATGTAGTTATGGGCCGATGGTCTACACTTCTGTAATAAAGAATTGAAAATAATTGCTCAATAAATCTGAAATTTGTTTTGAAATAATGTTTCTCAATACCAACCAGGATCTATTAGCCAAGAAAAGAAAATATCTGCCGATAAATGACTGAAGACCCCATACCTGCAACAAGCCTTGTGAGGGTGGGCTTGTCGCCATTGACAGCAGCTGCATGTAGCTGGGTGATGCTCTCCAGTCGGCCATTACCATTTGCAAAAGGGCTCTTCGGGGTCTCCACCTGGCAGATACAGCAGAATTTCACAGGGAGTTCAATACACTACTTCACAGAGAGCATTGATCAGTAGTGCAACCAAACCTCTCCATCTGTGTTGCAACTGCATGAAAAATATCTAGGCTAACTGATAACTGAATTTGGCTTTAGAAGCAAACCAGTGGTTGACAACATGAGCACCAAACTACTTCATTATGATATGGCAAGTATAGTGTACAGAGGAATTGATCTGAATCTTGTACATTTACCTGTGATACTGCAGGACTGGAGGGGCCGGCCACGGCTGTCATCTCCCCTACAGACACCTGAAACATAACACTACCACCTCAGTCATCAAGTCTTGGATTACACTGAAACATAACGCTACCACCTCACTCATAAAGTCTTGGATTACACTGAAACATAACGTTACCACCTCAGACATCAAATCTTGGATTACACTGAAACTAGTGTAACCACCACAGTCATAAAGTCTTGGATTACACTGAAACATAACGCTACCACCTCAGTCATAAAGTCTTGGATTACACTGAA
Source organism: Haliotis rubra (assembly GCF_003918875.1). Taxonomy (NCBI): domain Eukaryota; kingdom Metazoa; phylum Mollusca; class Gastropoda; order Lepetellida; family Haliotidae; genus Haliotis; species Haliotis rubra. The sequence goes on from NW_025767679.1 coordinate 2,306,070, forward strand.
ACATAATGCTACCACCACAGTCATTAAGTCTTGGATTACACTGAAACATAATGTAACCACCACAGTCATAAAGTCTTGGATTACACAGAAACATAATGCTACCACCTCAGTCATCAAGTCTTGGATTACACTGAAACATAATGCTACCACCTCAGTCATCAAGTCTTGGATTACACTGAAACATAATGTAACCACCACAGTCATATAGTCTTGGATTACACTGAAACATAACGTTACCACCTCAGACATCAAATCTTGGATTACACTGAAACATAATACTACCACCTCAGTCATCAAGTCTTGGATTACACTGAAACATAACGCTACCACCTCACTCATAAAGTCTTGGATTACACTGAAACATAACGCTACCACCTCAGTCATCAAGTCTTGGATTACACTGAAACATAATGCTACCACCTCAGTCATCAAAGTCTTGGATTACACTGAAACATAACATTACCACCTCAGTCATCAAGTCTTGGATTACACTGAAACATAATGCTACCACCTCAGTCATCAAATCTTGGATTACACTGAAACATAATGCTACCACCTCAGTCATAAAGTCTTGGATTTCACTGAAACATAACGCTACCACCTCAGTCATCAAATCTTGGATTACACTGAAACATTGGATTCAGTCACAGTCTTGAAACATGAAACATGGTACCACCTCAGTCATCAAGTCTTGGATTACACTGAAACATAATGCTACCACCTCAGTCATCAAGTCTTGGATTACACTGAAACATAATGCTACCACCTCAGTCATCAAGTCTTGGATTACACTGAAACATAATGCTACCACCTCAGTCATCAAGTCTTGGATTACACTCATCAAGTCTTGGATTACACTGAAACAGCTACCACCTCAGTCATCAAGTCTTGGATTACACACTGCTAAACATCAAGTCTTGGATTACACTGAAACATAATGTTACCACCACAGTCATAAAGTCTTGGATTACACACCTCACCTCATCAAGTCTTGGATTACACTGAAACATAAACATAATGTCTTGGATTACCACCTCAGTCATCAAGTCTTGGATTACCACTTCACACTGAAACTTGGATACACTGAAACATAACACTACCACCTCAGTCATCAAGTCTTGGATTACACTGAAACATAACGCTACCACCTCACTCATCAAGTCTTGGATTACACTGAAACATAACGTTACCACCTCAGACATCAAATCTTGGATTACACTGAAACATAATGTAACCACCACAGTCATAAAGTCTTGGATTACACAGAAACATAATGCTACCACCTCAGTCATCAAGTCTTGGATTACACTGAAACATAACGCTACCACCTCAGTCATCAAGTCTTGGATTACACTGAAACATAACGCTACCACCTCACTCATCAAATCTTGGATTACACTGAAACATAACGTTACCACCTCAGCCATCAAATCTTGGATTACACTGAAACATAATGTTACCACCTCAGCCATCAAATCTTGGATTACACTGAAACATTCATCTGGATCAATCTTCTCACCTGATACAGCACAGATTTGATACACACGTCGGCATGAGTACAAAGATAGAAAAAAAGCATTGTACCTGTTTGAAAATATTTGAGAAACTGACAAAAAAGAATAACCTTGAAGTGTTCAGATTGTTAATGTAAACATAGATAGTGTTTCCTGTGTAAAAAGTGCAAGCTTTGTCAAATTATGAAACAAACCTCAGAAATATACATGTACTACAACTTTTCATCACTTGTGACAAGACGCTATATATAAATCATGTTAATAAAATACCTATTATACTGAATCTCAGTCAAAATACATCATTCCTTGATTATGGTAATTTTATTTTGATGTCCAATATTGTCCAATATCTTTAAGAACCTGGTCAGACCTAAGACGAACTGCTGACTTGGAATGAACAACAACTGGAGTGAATGAACACAGTTCCCACTATGGATATTGGTATATGCAGTCCATAACTCTAGCCACTGGTCTGAAGCAGGAGCTGCAATCATGTTCAGTCTGGTAATCTACAGTAACCAAATATATACTAACAAATACAATCTACATAAAACAACGTGAGGACACTGTGCAAGTAGATCTTTGCTTGGGCAGCTAATTGTTTGTGCTGTCTTGTGACAACGATTGTAAACATTTAAATCTGTAAAATGAGGATCTTACCTAGGAACAAAAGACAGGATTTGGAGGGTACATACTGGACAAGCAAATACAGAATGGTGGGTACCTACCCTACTAGTCTCCTCCCTGTAGGTGTGAAGGACCCTGGGGGTGACACAACACATACACAACACCTGGGATATGCCCCACCCCACAGGCCCATACAGGGAGTGGCCACTGTCTTCTGACAACATCCTTGCTTGAGCACATCCCTAAACCCCCACACAGTAGTACTCAATGTCCAGTTTGTTTCTCGAATTAATACACAATCTGCATGATAATTTTTGTGTCTGACTTCTGAACCTATGTGTTTTCATGAAATCAAAATGTACAATATGCAACTGTCAAGTTTCCTTTTGACAGAATTGAGTCTTCTTCACAAAGTTGTCCAAATATGACTGATTCCAAATATTCATTTCATAAAGAATATAGAACACAGTTTTGAATGTGTGAGTACTATAACACTGTCACTGAGGCAGGGAGAGCTGCGAGGTGGAGAAAACTCGGAGGGACACAGACAATGGGTAACCAAAATGGTGGAGTAAACTGTAAGAGTAGCAGCGTAACCTGATCTGTATCTGGCTGAAGCAAGATGGCAGTGGAGTCTGTGGCTGGGGCTGGGCATCTGGGAAGGGGAGGCTGTAGGGGAACTGTTAACAGCGGCTACATGTAGCCACTCACTGGGAGGTAGACTTAAACTTAGTCTCTGAAAGTTTATAATTTTCACAGAAATTGAAAACTATGTAAAACAATTTAAAGGAGGGTTTCTCCCAATGAGGTGGGAGATTCAGAACCTGAGGAAAATATAGACTTACTTAATTTAAAACTTCTGCATTACTGAATGAGCTGGGCAGAATGGAAATACATTTTGTGGAGGGAATGTGAGACAGGGTAACCGTGACTGGGAACAGTGGTAGGGTTTCTGTGAGAGAATAGGGGGAAGAGGAAAGAGGAAAAGAAAGAGAAAAGGGGGGGGTGTGTGTGTGTGTGTGTGTGTGTGTGTGTGTGTGTGTGTGTGTGTGTGTGTGTGTGTGTGTGTGTGTGTGTGTGTGTGTGTGTGTGTGTGTGTGTGTGTGTGTGAGAGGGAAGGGAAGGGCTAGTAATGGGGTTTGGCTTGATGAAGTCAACAGGTTAGACCTGCAGGATTAAAATAATTACATCTGAAAATGAACCCTTGAGTATCATGGAATCCTGAAAGATGGAATTACATCAAGGACAAGTTAAACTGTCAATAGCTAACGCTTATGGCACACAAAACAATTGACAGCATCAACAGAATTATACAATAGAAATGTTTGTTCCATATGAGTATCCAGTGATGATATGAACATCCGACATACTTCTCTCATCCATAACAACCTCTGCTCACAACTATCAGTATGAGGAAGTCTGGACTTTATAGGAATGAAAAGTTGCTTGTCTTACTATGTCAATACTATTGTAGCTGTAATACCTTTACTGCAACTTCACCTCAACTTGATTAATGCAGTTCTTAACTTTTACTTAGGGTTTGTTCATAATGTATGGCTAGGGGGGTTGATGATGATTTTTATGGAGAAGCATGTACAATGTAAATGACCCCCCCCTAAAATTTATGCACAAAGTAAGTGACCCCTTGCTTGTCATGTACAAAATCGATGACCCCCTCACCCCAGCCCCCTTTTCCCATATTTCACCCCCCTTGCCATAAATTATGAATGGTGAGGAATCATACGTAACAATACATATTTTCGAAAGGGTCATATGACCAATGTATATCTTTTGCAGGAAAGCTCACATCTCAAATTGACCTTTAGTAATACTTTGGGACGGGTCAAGTCACAGCATAACAAATATTTGCCTAAGTCCTGCACTATCCCTGACCCACATTCCCTGACAAAAATGTAATTATCTAATAAGTTACCCTTCAGTAATCTTAAAATGTACTTGACAGTTCATACTTTCCTTTGCAACAAATATATTGTGTAAGGAAAACACCAGAAGAGGAAAAGAAAGGTAGCTGCCATGAAACTATTATCAGTTTGATGTCAATTGCATCATTTGAACTAAGATATGAACTCTTTGATCTCTGGAAACAAATCTGAGTCATGAACCGATGCTTTGAAGGCTGATTTCTGATGGTTCATGGTAACAAATTACATTTATTTCTCAAGGTACTTTAAAGGCAAGGGTATGGAGTCATTTCAAGAAGGATATCAGGGCTCCAGATACTTTTTCAACATCAGGAGTACATACTCCTTATTTTTTTCAATATAAGAGTACTGGAAAACTTTAAGAGTACATTTAGAGTACGGAATAGAATTTAATGGAGTATCAGTAATCTTGTGTTTCGTTTCATATATGCACCACAACATTGCTACTCCTATGTAAACAGGTCAATGAACAATAAAAACTTCTTTTTCAGATAAATACAACTGTAAATGATTCGTACACCATTGCTGTGGTGCATATCTGCTACGTTTTCCAAAATATTTCCTACCGTATCATGCATACTTTTTATCCGTACATACACCGATACGACCCTTATCTGGAGCCCTGCATATAGTACGCATGTTCCTGTTTGATGGTGACTTAAGGAATACATGGATGAACATAATTAGTCAAATGTATATAAACAGAAAAAAAATGCTGACTGACAATTCTTTGGAATATTCTTGCTGCATATTTACGATATGCTTTTCAATAATCATACAAACCTAACCCAACTCTTGGGTTGAGGTTGACATGAAGTCTGATATAGGCTACAGTTTTATCAATATGCAGAGATAAGCATACAAACATAATTAAAATTTGGGACAGACTTAAGTGTAACTGGTGCTTCAGATTATTAAATGAACAAATACGCCTCTCTCATATTTCTTCAAATTCCAATGTAAAAAATGTAAAATGATTCCTAATACCTTTTGGATGATAATGTCATGGATGATTTGTAAACCTTACAATTATTGTGTTCATAAGAGGCAAACACAATGTAAAGTTGTAGCATTGCCCAACAATATAATTGTAAACATTTCAGAAAAAAACGTCGAACAGTAAGACATTTATGACAAAGTGAAATCGACTGTATCCATCCTCACTGTGTGTGCGTGTGCGTGTGCGAAAATATGTTTTACTATTCCGTTTTGCATTTTTTTAAAGTAGTTATTAACAATTGTATCTCCCAGCCTCTCTTGCAAATACCCCGTGTCTTACCACCTAACAACATCGGAAATGTGCCAGAGATGATCTTGACTAAATTAATGTACCACTGTACGACAGTAAAGCAGGTGCCCGCCAACTGACGTGTATGAAACCCTGCTACATATGGCACATGTGTATTGATAATGGCATTGGCTTTGAATATTCTACGTATGTCACAGCGATCGCTCCACACGGAGTATAAATGGCGCACGGGCACACTTACATTTGGTGCAACATTTCACCGTTACATTTGACAGTCATCTTTTAATCCGCCATGTCGTCAAGGACAATAACCACACGTTTGAAAGAGAAAGCTTGATTGGTGCATTGAAGCGAACAGATCATGTAACAATTCCCGTGATTGGAGCGAGCTTCGTCTGATTATGGCACAAAACGACAGTTGCTTCCCTTTGATAATGACTTTATTCAAGCTTTGACTGACTTGCCTGACACTATCCCTAAACTTCTCTCTGAACATTAGTTACGGTGCTCGAATCTAAATTGTATTCAGTAATAAAGTATTGAATTGAATACGAAAAAGAAAAGAAAAAAGGTTATTATCCGTATTAATTTGAAAAGTAATATGCTAGCAGACACTGGCGTCATGTGTCAACTTGTTGTGTCGCTGTTTGAGTGCATTCCGTAATGTGATACAGTCATAGAGGCAATACGATGAAAAGGTCTGTTTCGGTTTTCAGCCTTCACTCGATGTGATACACAACGTATCTGACAAAAAACATGAAAAAAATCATTATATATGCAGTTGGCAATAGAATAGGATAATGTCAAACCTCACCCAACACTTGTGTAATTAATTTTAACAGTGTCTTGAAATTAGAGGTAGTATAAAGGATTTACATTAGCTCTTAATTTAATTCAAACCCAAACGAAAACGAAAATCTGGCAATAAAGTCAGTTTAAAATGTAAATTATGTAACACTCAATAGCTTACTATATTTTGGCATAATTTGGAATTGGTCCAAATACGTTTACTCCTGACGTGTACTCCTGGAAGGCAGACGATATTTTGGCCTTGCTTGGCTGAAAGTAATTTTTATCTATAATCACACGTTTCTTTGAATTGCGCAGTGCGTGTGTAAAATCCCCCAAGGGAAGGAGGTAACATTTATTCCATATTGTTCAGTCAATCACATGTTCAATCAATCAATCGGTAAATCACCGAATATAATGTGCATTAATCTTTACTTACAACACACACCTTTACACATCGCTAGCTCATTATGAATTAGTTTTTATTACAAGTAAGAAAATATAAATAAAACGCTTCTTCTGGAATGTGTTGAGTCTTTGCTGCCATTTACATGTATTACTAATCTCATAAATGTATCACTGCAATCTGGTAAAGTGCCAAGGTCGTTTAGATATATGGCAAGCCAGTTTCATATTTATTAAGAAATACTGATATCTTCAATTGTTTTACAGATATCGTGAATGAAAATAGAGATATCTTGAATTGAATCGAAGATATCTCGAATTGAGATTAATTAAAGATATCTCCAATAAAATTCATGATATCGCGAAATCAATTCAGGATATGTTGATGCATATTCATACCTTGAAAAGAATTGCTGATATCTTGAATTGAATTAGAGATATCTTGAAATTATTTAAGGATGTCTCAAACAGAGATAATGTATTGAGAAATTGCTGATATCGTAAGGTTTTTAGGAGCTATCGTTAATTGAATTGGAGATATTTTTAAATGAATTAGATATATCTTGAATAGAGATATTCAAAATGATTTCAAGACATCTCCAAACACTTCTGGCTACATATCCGTAAACACTTCCGGTTCTGTAAAGTACTGTGAGCAGGGATAATGTACAACAACGTTATATAGTCTCCCTGCTGTGAGTAATGTTTATAATCATGGCGGGCGGTCCTGACGATTCTCAACAGGTTCTTGGTCGCATTCATTCCACAATGGGTGACATTGAGTGTTTGTTGACTGATAGTGTCAGTATTTCGTCAGCTAAAAAACTCCTCCAGACTGCTTTATCCACTTTACATCGTATACCGCCTTCGGTAATGCGAAGTACTTGTCCGTCAGACAGTCAGTCCAGCAGCTGCTCACTTTTAAATAGGCGAAAAATAAGAAGTTGAGAAGCCCTTTGAAATGCAACAAGTATGACCAACAACCAAAGAATTCGTGTTCATTGTTTAACTTCCACGAGAGTGGCCCATTATGCACTAGGGTATACTAGTAGCTAATGGGTGGTTCGTGAGTTTGTTTTCAGCTTTTTTTCCTAAATATATCTTTAATTTCTGTTAGAGAAATATATATATTCGCTTATATATTACGTTTCTGCATCCTAACATATTATAGCCATCAAAGTGTATGAATAGATTGGATATTAGTTTTCAGTTTAATGGGAAAAGTGACTCGATCTTGTGTAAGAATTCATTAATATTTAGTAAGATTCATCCCCTTCTTCGAGACAAGCCAATCAGTGGGGAGCACCATCAAAACAACGTTCATGTCACCTGTCAATCAAGACACGATGCGATAAGAAACACAACATACAGACTGTAACAAACCGGAACAAATATGTCAGGGAAACGGCGGATTCAAACAAAGATTTCCTGGAACCTGTACAGTTGGAAAAATGCGACAAAAATCAAAGACATGAAATTTCTGAAACAGAGGCGGGCGAGTCTCTGAATGTATCTACTAAATTGAAAAGGAGCCCCAATGCATGAGAAGGGAGTGAGTGAGTTAAGATTTAGAGTCCCATCGGCAATATCTCAGCGATATCGTGACTAAAACTAGTTCTAAATTCATGATACATAAAAATAATATATAAAACCCTGTCAACGAAGGACAGTAAAATTACTAAATTATCACAAAATGAGGTAAAACTAGCTAGCATATATCTTTACAAGTAGAAAAATACTTTTGGACAATACAGTATAAACATGGGCTATAGATCACCAGCAACTGAAGGTAGATCGCCATACTTGGGACCAAGGGGACTTACAGTGCCTTTGCTACCTATACATGGACCCTAGCTGGATTTACACCATCCCTCCAGTCAAATCTAGCCATAATTTAAAATTACAAACGTACTACGCTTAATAATTCTGGTAAGTAAAAATTTACCTTGAATGTTTTGGGAATTACGTGGAGGACAGGAGGACAATCATTTTACAATACTTCAACGCCCCTGTGAGGATACAGCCACTAACAATCGAAGTTGCTAATTCAAACTACCCATAATAAAACATAGATCTATATACAAAACACATCAATCAAAATTTATCAAGTAATTCTATTTCTTTTAAAAATTCAATAATTAAATGATCATTTTAACATTATAAGAAAGATCCTTCACTGTATTGACATTAAAATATTTATCTCTTGTGATGGAAAAATCTATACAGTCAAGCAGGACATGCTTGACCGTGATTACTTCATCACACGGGATGCAAAATGGAGGATCTTCGCCTTTTAACAAATATTCATGAGTATATCTTGTATGGCCAATGCAATATGGTCTTCAAATCTGGACTGACAACCCAAGTAGGTGTAACCAATATAGGGTTTTATTGCATGCAATTTGTTAATACCTACTTGGGCGTCCCACTTCTTCTGCATCAAATCACGGATATCTTGTTACCAGAAATGCCAACATGGCTGGATAACCAACAGAGGACGATGTTGTATTGGCCAGTTGAAAGATCATTATATAACTCAATAATTTCAATTAAAAGTGGATGTTTACAAGATATGTTTTTAATAGCCTGAAGGCAGGAAAATATGATATATTGTTTGTATTGAGGTTGTTTTTAAAATATATTTTAAGGCTGTTTGCATCTGCAGTGAAAATTGAGCTGTAATCTGGTAATCGAGGTGATATTCTGGATCCATTGACAGTGGCACACGCTACTGCGCCACCGTCCTTGGATCCATCTGTAAATAAGGATTTGTATGTTTCATATTTACTTTTTAATTGATTATATTCTTGTTTACATTGTAACTCATTGTGGCCTCACCAATTGCCAAGGAGGAGAAGAAAGAAGACGGGCAGGAGCTATATTTTCTAGCTCAATGCCAGCAGCAGAAAGGAAAGGTTTGACTCTTAGTCCCAGAGGCGGAACAAGAGACGACTTTTTGTTGTACAGATCGTCATAAAGAGGGTTGAAAACGCAGTTGAATGTTGGGTTAGAGTCTTGAGAATATAGTTTTGCTACATACTGTAAGGATAATTTTATACGGGGTTGGTTAAGAGATAGCTCATCGGTGTCGACGTAAAGACTGTCAACAGGAGAAGTTATAAAAGACCCAAGACAAAGTCTAAGGCCTTGGTAGTGAACAGAATCAAGGAGTTTTAGGTTGATTTTGCAGGCTCCACCATATGCGATGGAGCCATAATCAAGTTTAGATCGCACCAATGATCTATTATAATAATCTATATAATAAGGGTAGTTTGATCCCCTCCCCACTTTGAATTAGAAACAACCCCTTTAACCAATCGAGTGAATCAGACATTTAGCTTTAAGGAATATAATATGTGGCAAAGGGGTTAAATGTGAATCGAAAATTAGACCCAAGAACTTAGCCCCCTTGACAACTTTGATGGGTGTGCCATTTCGAAATAGTTCTGGGTGTTTATGCGGTTTGTATTTACGGCAGAAGTGTATATAATTAGTTTTCGATTTAGAAAATGTAAAGCCATTTTCAAGACACATATATTTATTCTAGTTTTTAATACAATTGCAGTTGCCGTTCAATAGTATGCTTATTTTTACCACAAGAAATATTAAAATCATCCACAAATAATGATCCATCGATTGAATAAGTTAAAACCTTGGATAAACTGTTGATCTAAATGCTAAACAGTGTGACAGACAAAATCACAAAACTGTGATATAAAAAGAGGTAAACGTCCCCTTAAACCAAAATTATGTAAATTTAAAACAAACGATCAATAATACTACGATTTTTCCTGAAACCACATTGAATATTTGTTATAAGGTTATTGGTTTATAATAATAATAATAATAATAATAAATGCATATTTATAATGCGCCCCTTCCACACCCTAAGGCATGCTCAAAGCCCTACAGAATATTTACACTGGAGTATTTACAGATGAAGTTATACATAATATACTGAGAAAAGGTGGGTTTTAAGTCTGGACTTAAACATGTCAATTGTGTCAGAGCTTTTAAGGGCACATGGGAGAGAGTTCCAAAGTACAGGTGCAGAGTAAGAGAATGATCGGTGTCCAAAGGATTTCAGTTTGTAGGATGGGATGACCAGTCGATTTGTGTGTGTTTGAGCGCAAGTTGCGTGCGGGGACATACGGATGTAGGAGTTCAGACAAGTAGGAGGGAGCCAAACCATGGAGGCACTTGTATGTCAGACAGAGGATCTTAAAGTCAATTCTGGCCCTAACTGGCCATGGTAGCCAATGCAGTTCTTTCAACACCGGTGTTATATGGGAACGTTTAGAAGTCTTGCTGATGATGCGGGCGGAAGTGTTTTGGATCTTCTGAAGCTTATCAAGGAGTTTAGAACTGAGGCCTGAAAGGATGCTGTTACAGTAGTCAAGCCTAGATGTAACAAGAGCTCGAACAAGGGCTTGAGTTGCAGCAGTTGTCAGGTATTGCCGAATGTTACCAATGGATCTCAGGTGAAAGTAGCAGGTCCTGCTCAGACGGTTAACGTGAGCATCCAGAGTCAAGGAAGAGTCGATGTGGACACCCAAATCCTTAACAACATTAGAGAATCTGACGTCAGCGTCTGCGACTGTAAGGAAGTCGGTTTTGACCTTGCTAAGTTGTTGCTTTGTACCAATGAGAACTGCTTGTGTTTTTGTGTCATTAAGTTTAAGCATGTTTCCTGTCATCCAGCACTTGATGTCCTGCGTACATTCAGCGATGCATTGAAGAGACGTGAAGAGATTTGACAGATGAAATGCTTTCAGGAGCTCGGTGTCATCAGCGTAGGCATGGTGAGAAACTGTGTGGTCTGTAGTAATCCTTCCGACATATCCGGTATACAACACAAACAGGACTGGACCAAGGACTGATCCCTGTGGCACCCCACATGTGATTACAGTGCCTTTTGATCTCTCAGTGCCAACGACAACAGATTGCTGTCGGTCAGACAGATAAGACGTCACCCATTGAAGGGCATGACCTTCAAGTCCGTACTGTTGTGTGAGCCTGGACAAGAGTCTATGCTGATCGATTGTGTCGAAGGCTGCAGAGAGGTCCAACAACACTAGAGCAGCAATCCTACCATCGTCGACAGCACAACGAAGCTCATTCGTCACTTGCAGTAAGGCAGCCTCCGTACTATAGTATTGCCGATACGCTGACTGGAATTCATCAAGCAGAAGATTTTTAGAGAGATGGTCTTTGAGTCTGACATGCACAGCCTTCTCAATTATCTTGGAAATGAAGGATAAATTTGAGACAGGTCGAAAGTTCTGAAGATTCTGAGAGCCAAGATCAGGTTTCTTCAGCAGAGGTTTGACTACAGCATGCTTGAATCTGTTTGGAAACACACTACTCTACAAACTTCAGTTGTCAATTTTGGTAATGCTTGGCAGCAACAAGTCAAGATATTGAAACAGAAGTTTAGTTGGTATGGGATCGGAGTCGCAGGTGGTAGGCTTTGAAGAGCGGATAATTGATTCAATGTCCTTGGGGGTGAAGGGCGCAAACTGTGTTAGTGGATCGCCTGTGAAGAGAGGTTCACTGAAACACCTATCAACTTCGTTGGCTGAAAGTCCTTGTCGAATGGTATCAATCTTTGAAATGAAAGATGAGTTGAAGGAATCTGCGAGTCCCATGTGACTTTGTCCGGGAGGTACTCTATCACCATCACCTCCTTTACCAACAGGGTATTCATAAACCTGTAAAGGGAAACATGTTTCCCCATACTATTCTCTATACTGTGAAGACAATATTTCCTTTTAGCGGAGATGATTAAAGAGGTGGTAGCATTTCGGCACTGTTGATATATCTGCCTGTATTGTTTGTTCAGCAATTTCATTCAGTTGAGTGGAGAAGAAATGTATGGGTTCCATACATTTTTAAAATTGTCCGGTATTAATTTTTCCAGACACATTGTTTCAAACAAGGACCAGTTGGCCTTCGAAAGATTCCATCGTGATGAAGGTGGATCATCACCCGGTTTGATAGCTTTTAGGACAGTAGGGAAGTGATCACTTCCACAAAGGTCATGACAGACCATTCAAATTCGTTGTAAACATTCGAATCTACAAGGGACCGATGAAGGGAAGAATAGGTTCCTGTAGCAGGATGTAAATAGGTGCTTGATTCATCATTAAACACACATAAATCATCATTAGAAATATAATCCTCAATGACCTTTCCTTTATTGCTTGTACTTTTACTTCCCCATAGAAGGTTGTGCCCTTTCAAATCGTCCATGATAATGCAGGGCTTAAGTAGTTGATCATACAGAATCTGAAGATCAGATTGCCGAAGAGTTGATGACGGTGGCATGTACAAAGAGCACAAAGTAAAAGTAATGTGCAAAGTAAGCCGCATTGCAACGGCTTGAGTATTGGTATGTAGATGAGCACCACTATGAATGATATTCTGTCTCGCTATTATAGTAGATCCTCGAGTCGCTATATCCCCTGGAGGAGAAAATGAATGATGGCATTTGTACTGCCTTAAATCAAATGTATCAGTGTGTTTAAGATAGGTCTCCTGTAGACAGAATGCCAACGGTATAAAATCCTGAACTAACAATTGGATTTCATTAACATTATTTCTAAGTCCTCTACAATTCCACTGTATTATATTTTGCGAATGATTCATGACTTGGGAGCATTTATTGGCGACCTACCACGTCTCAGCTTTGTAGGCGATAAACTCCCCGTCTGATGATGGATGTGTTCAGATACATCCATATCTTCGAGGGGATCCAAACTTATTATAAAGCTGGATCTCATCTTTTGAACCCTTAGCAAGTCTATCACTTTGGTTGATTTTGTTTAACTTTTGATTTCCTTTTACAGTTTGTTTAACCGGAGTGTCATCTACAGTTTTGGAGGAACACGAACCTGTTTTATGTTTTACATGAGCAGTTTCACTGTTAGTTTTCCTTTTATCTGATTGTGTCTTAGGTATGCCGAACCCTCTGTGAAGAAGACACAGATCGAGATTGAGATGACATCAATGTAGCTGGTAACAAGTCAGTCTGTGTAGCAGATTCTCCTCGTTGTACAAGGTCTTCTTTTGGGACAAGTTCCGGAGAGGTTGATCTTGTCCATGTTAAGTCTGCCTGACTTTCAGCTGAGGCTGTTGTCGGAGATGGTCTTTTGGTAATTGAAGCATAAGACTCACTTTGATTGAAGGATGGTACGAGTTTCTCCGCATCAGCATAGCTAATGTTTGAGTATGCTTTATTTTATTTACCTCCAATTCCCTCTTCCATACTGGGCAATCTTTTGATGATGAAGAATGCTTGCCAGAACAGTTGACACAATTTTTATTGTTGCTTTCACAGTCTTCTGCCATGTGTGATTATAGGATTTAAGCAAGAATTGATTCCGTGACCAAATGTAAAGCACCTCAACGGATTTGGGATGTACAGTTCATCTTGCAGATTACAATACCCTGCTTTGAATGATTTTGGTGCAGAGATACAAATGAGAACAGGTATGTATTCGTTGGTTTTACTTTTGACGTCGAGTAAATCGATTCACTTACGTGACACCTTGATCTTTAAGTTCTAGCATGATATCAAGTTCTGTCATGTCTTCTAAAAGATGATCCCTACCACTGACAATACCTTTGCTTTGAGGGTCCGGTGGATAGACACTGTAACCATGGATGGACTATCACCATGGACAATGACAATATATACAAGTGGATCTCCCACTGGCAGCGCCAAGGATACTGGGATGGTTATACTCAAGCAGAAAGATTAAGCAATTAATCACTGTACCAGATTTGTCCATGAGCCACCGCCTTCATGGCAGAAGACTCTAGGAAGAATAAACAGAACATATTTGAAAATCTAATGATGGTTTGCAAACACAAAGAGCCAAGACCTAAAGTCCAAAATATAGTTCATAATTCAATTTGTGCAGATACAAGCAATGCACAGGGCTAGACATGACCAGCCGATTGATAGAACCGGACCCATTCTTCCACCCGTCTAGGTGAAGTCAGGGCCGAAGTGGTGTGTTGGGCAACAGGAACACCTGGTCATGGTTCCAGTGCCCTCAACCACCAGATTTGCTCTTAGCGTTACCAAGCACCCACCACGGGAAGGTGGCTCTTCATGGGTGCCGCATGAGAAGGGAAATTCAGAGACTAATAACATCTGCATTGGGGCTATTCTAGGGGATGGCCTAAAAGTCGGGCCAAGAAAAGTCGGGCCGGGCCGGGCCACCGGGTAATACTAAAAATGGATTGCAGAATATTAAAACGAAACCTGCACATTTGGGTCGATACTCTCCCTGCCTTCACAAATGCATAGTTTGATTGAAAATGTATAGTTAATGGTGAAAAAACCCACACAACAACAATGACTACATACCGAGATTCCCGTAGAAAAGACACCGTCTTGTTGTTATGTGTTTTCATTGATATGTCTATGAGGGAAGGTTGCTTACTTCTCTTAGCGTGTGACATCCTTGGGTCCTGGGCAGGAAGTGACAGTGTTTTGACTGCTTTTCTTTCCTTAATTAAGATATTGGGGTTCCCTAATTAACCTTTATTGTCTCATGCTGAATGAGCACAGGATGTTTATGTTAAAGAGACGTGGATATCGGCGAGTGTCAATGGGCAAATATGACATGATTATGTATATTAAAAGAAATATTTGAAATCACAACATTTTGTAATATGTTATAAAGGATCAAATAAAGTATGCATTCTTTAGTCAAGTCGGGCTGAACAGAGACTAAACACTTTTGATTGAGGCTATGTTGTGAATGGAGAGAGAAAAGGGCTTCACTTTAAAGAACCAGTTATCTTTACATGTGCCATTTTGTAACATCAGACATTGATATTTAGTTAGATATAATACTAATCTATGGATTTAAACACAAATCAGAATACATGTGTGGGGTTTAAGTTGTTTTGGAGAGCCCGGGCCAAGGCGGACCGAACGCTTGTGATACAGTGTCTTTGTTGAGAATATGTAGAAAAGATAGCTTCACTTTCAGCAGCGTTTTTGCTTCAAATACTACGCTTTGAGACTCTGTGAAGTGATATGTAGGTAGATATAATACTAATCTATGGGTATAAACACATTTCAAGATACATGTGTGAGGTTTAGGTTGTTTTTGACAACACGGGCCAAGCCGGGCTGAACAGACACTAAACACTTTTGATTGAGGCTATATTGAAAAATGAGAGACAAGGGCTTCACTTTAACGGAGCAGTTTTCTTTTCTTTATAACATTACAAAGTGATATTTAGGTAGATATAATACCAATCTATGGATTTAAACACATTTCAAGATACGTTTGTTACGTTTAAGATGCTTTTGACGGCTCGAGCCAAGCCGGACCGAACAATTGTGGCCGAGACAATGTTGAGAGTGTGGGGAAGAGATCGTATCATTTAAAGGTGGGCATGCTTTAAATACGAGGAATAGTGAATTTATGGGGTGGTATGTGATTGGATATAGATGTAAAAACATATTCGGGCCCACGGAAATGTGTATCGGAATTGACTGAATTATTTATACGTTTTAAATCCTGTTTCGTTTAACGATTCCACTTTTAGACGTAACCTCGGTCAGCCAGTTCACAGGCTTCTCCTCTTCCTGAGTTTTAGCCGATTTACTCGTAATAAAGTTAATATGGTACGCGTTTGTGGCGTCCGATTGATTATTATTATTATGAGTGTATGTTACATTAATTAATTGGAGGCATGGTTTTCGTTAATGGGTTTATAAGCCAGTAATATATTTGGCCCGCCTTGGCCCGGCCCGGCCCGACTTTTAGGCCATCTAGTCTGTCTCACAGTCCCTGAACCACATTATTTTCCCTACTGCCCAGCCCTCTCTGCAGTGCTAAAGCCATAAATAAAGCAAGGTTAGATTTCCTCAGGTTCAGGAGTCTCCCAGTGGCTCTTTTTCAATTTAAATGGGCTTGTTTGTTACTATTAAACTTATATATATTCAGAGACTAAGCATTAGTCTAGGGATATTCTAGTCTCACAGTCCCTGAACCGTATTATTTTCCATACAGCCCAGCCCTCGATGCAATACCAAAATCATAAATGGAGCAAGTCAAGATTTCCCCACGTTCTGAATCTCTGGACACCCTGTGGCTCCTTTTCAATTTCAATGGGTTTATTTGTTACAATCAAAATTATATATATTCAGAGACTTAGCGTTATTTCAGGTCTATTCATTGCTAGTGTCATTACCAGTTAAACATTATATTCCACAGCCATCAGAAATATATGATTTATTTATTGTCCAGCTCTATCATCTTTCCTCTCTAGCTTGAAAGCTGCTAGCTGTCACCACCTCATAGGGCCAAGTCTGGCATGTAAAGTATTCTTTTGCTGGCATATACCGAAGCTCAGTTTCCACAATAATACTTAGGGGTTAGAAGACAAAAATTGCAAAAGGTATCTGAAACAACACGAAAAGTATCTAAGAATTTGTATTTATGTCCATGTTACATATTTATTTGGATAATATGTGGAGAAAAGTACAAGTGAACTTCTTTACAGAGCAAAAATATCAATGAAAGTGAAACAAAATCACAACTATGTCCTACTTGAAGTTGTAATGAATGTTTTTATATAAATGGCTTTAGCTTCATCGGAGTAGTGCATCTGTAAAACTGCCCATTGCTTGCATATTTTTGTGTGTTTTACAGCACTTGTATCTTTTTAAAATAAAATTGCATCTTTTTAAAAAACTTGGTCCTTTGGCGTCAGTGAATAAGATTTTAAAACTCATACCCGTCAGTGTCCACATGCAATGGACAACCGGTGTTGCACATTGCAGGCATTGGGCACATGCATAGATTTGGCTGTATCTTCATCGCCTTGCCTGTAATTCGGATCCACCGACATTCCGTTGCTATGAAAGCAGTCCTCATTGGTGGGCGTGGCTAAATGATATTTGTTCACATTCATCGGAGTGCAGTTACTCAAAAACATAGTCATTTTTCAAACACTGTTAACAACGTCTTTAATTCTGAATACAATGAGAACCAATTGTTTAACATTTATCTTTTGTCGATTGTCTTTCAATCAGTATCTTCGATCAGCAAATCCATGCACTAGATCTGCCGGGATTCTGTGTTTGCCATTTTTCTGCATTAATCGTAAAAACCAATAGCTTCCCCCTTAAGCTCATACTTTGATGTCGAAACAAAACACCAAATACATTGATCAACATCATGAACATGAAGCACTGTAGGGAAGGCAAAATCACTGACAACTGCAAGCACCGCAATTCTCACCATTTGTCATCCACAGTGTTATTTAAGGTATGGATGGCAATATAGAACATTTCCTCGAAGAACTGAAGTTTCAAAAAGAATAGTAGTGATCACGGGCATCGTGTTTGGTATCAAGTCACCAATGATTATTGAGAAGCGTCGTATGATGACACTGAATCCCCAAAAACGAACTCTAAAGTGAACTTTCCGCCATAAGATACTGTTTATAAAATCGTAGATCGATGCTGGATTGACTCGATTATTTACAGACCGCCGCCATATCGCTTGATTATTGCTAAGTGCCGCGTAAAACTAAACTCACTCATGATCACTCCGTACTCCTCATGCACTCACTCACTCACGTTTATAAAATCACGTTACACTATTTCTTTTATGTTACGCCTATTATATAACGATGTTACGCCTATTATATCACGAATAATTCAAACTTTCTCTGACAAGTGTTGTTGGTAAAACATTTGTATCTATTATCAATAATAGGCTAACACAGTCCTCAAATATGAGGGACTTGATCCCAGATTCACAAGCTGGATTTTGAAAGGAATACTCAACCTTTGATCATATTTTTACTGTATACTCAGTAATTGAGCGATGTTTAGCTTTTAGTAAAAGAAAATTGTATGTAGCCTTTGTTGATTTTAGAAAGGCTTTTGATTCTGTTGACAGAGATAAAATGTGGAAATGTCTTAGAAATAGGGGTCTTAAAGGGAAAATGTTTGATATTATCAGGTTAATGTATTCAAATGTAAAGTCTTGTGTTCGATGTGATGATGATTTCAGTGACTATTTTGATTGTCCTACTGGTGTACGACAAGGCTGTGTTCTAAGCCCCATACTTTTCTCATTCTTTATCAACGAACTATATTTTGACGTTATACAATCTGGCAGACATGGCATCCAATTATTTCCTGATCTTGTTGAACTTTTTATTTTACTTTTTGCCGACGATGTGATCCTTATGTCAAGTACTGTTATTGGCCTTCAGAGACAAATTGATACACTTTCATCTTATTCAGATAACTGGCGACTTGATGTTAATCTTGAAAAGACCAAAATTGTTGTTTTCCGTAAGGGTGGTCCAACGGCAGATACAGAAAAGTGGTACTTTAAATGTGAACGTATGACTGTTGTTAACGAATATAAATATCTAGGGATACTGTTTACACATACACTAAATCTGAACAAATCCATTATTAATTTGGCAATTAGAGGGAAAAAGGCCCTACTTCAATTGCTCTCTGTTATACCAAAGTTGGGGGTTGTTGGTCCCAATATATTTTTCAAATTGTTTGATTCCCAAGTACAGCCTATTCTTCTTTATGGGTCTGAAATTTGGGGCAATAAGGAATTTTATGCCATTGAAAAGGTTCACCTTCTTGCATGTAAAAGGTTTTTAAATGTTGGGATGTCTACACCTAATAATATGGTGTACGGTGAATGTGGGATATTTCCTTTGTACATAATTTCTTACTCTCGCTGTTTAAAGTACTAGTGTTAAGTAATAAATATGCCAGAACATCGTCTGCCCAAAAAAACCTACAATATGATTGTCCATCTTGATAATATTGGTAAAAATACTTGGGCAACCCGTATTCGTATTCTTTTGTTTAGATACGGCTTTGGATTTGATTGGCTATCCCAAACCCTGGGCGACGTTAATGCATTTATCAAACTCTTTCGTACCAGGGCTATTGATATCTTTAAACAAGACTGGCATTCATCTTTATATGAAAGTTCAAGATATGAATGTTATCGTGAGTTTAAATCTTTACTTGAACCTGAGTCGTATCTATACAACTTACGTAGTAAAAAGCTTCGTAATGTTTTCATGCGCCTGAGACTTGGCCTAAATGATTTATATATCAATCAAGAAAGATATTCATCTATTATAAAATCACAAAGGTTCTGTCCATTTTGTAATACTGTAGAGAATGAATTACACTTTCTATTTCTTTGTCCTGCATATAATGATTTAAGGCAACTGTATTTTCCACAATGGCTACAATCAAATATTAATGCTACAAAACTGTATTCAATACTTTCATGTAAAGCATCCCTATTACAATATAAGGTCGCTCTATTTATTTATCACGCGCTTATATTGAGAAGAGATTCAATGTAACGTGTGTGTCGCATGTTGTATATGTTGTACATATCATACATATTTATTCTGTATATGGGCCTCTGGCCTTCATGCAATAAACTGATATATATATATACTTGTCTGATCTGTGAACACAGATACCCTGGCCACACGAAGCTAGCTAAACTGTTACTGTCTTATCTCATGGAGTCGTGCAGTTTGTTTGAGGGTTTGTTCAGCATCCATGCCTAAATGCCTAAGAACGTTAATTCGGTCATCTCTACAGTCAGAAATACTTGGAAATGTGTTCTCCCTTTACGAACAGTAAACATTAAAACACATCTACTGAAAATATCGTACACAGGTATATGAAACAGTTTCCTTTACAGCTCTCATTTACATCAAAATGGCCTTTATTATTGGGCGCCAGGTATAGGAATATACCACAAGATGTATTCTAAAATCAAATACACGGATCTTACTTCGAATTAAAGTGGGAGATATAAAGGACAGTTTCCGTAACACAGGAAGTGAGGTGTGTTTAATACACAAAGCCTAAATATGGTAGTAATAATGAGTTCATCTTCTACTGACAACATTATCTGTACATGACCACATGGTGTACGTTCCTTATACAACTACTATTGACGCCTTACACAAACAGTATAGCAGTATCTGTATATGACCACATCGTGTACGTTCCTTATACAACTACTATTGACGCCTTACACAAACAGTATAGCAGTATCTGTATATGACCACATTGTGTACGTTCCTTATACAACTACTATTGACGCCTTACACAAGCAGTATAGCAGCATCTGTATATGACCACATCGTGTACGTTCCTTATACAACTTCTATTGACGCCTTACACAAACAGTATAGCAGTATCTGTATATGACCACATGGTGTACGTTCCTTATACAACTACTATTGACGCCTTACACAAACAGTATAGCAGTATCTGTATATGACCACATGGTGTACGTTCCTTATACAACTACTATTGACGCCTTACACAAACAGTATAGCAGTATCTGTATATGACCACATCGTGTACGTTCCTTATACAACTACTATTGACGCCTTACACAAACAGTATAGCAGTATCTGTATATGACCACATGGTGTACGTTCCTTATACAACTACTATTGACGCCTTACACAAACAGTATAGCAGTATCTGTAAATGACCACATTGTGTACGTTCCTTATACAACTATTATTGACGCCTTACACAACCAGTACAGCAGTATCTGTAAATGACCACATCGTGTACGTTCCTTATACAACTACTATTGACGCCTTACAAGAACAGTACAGCAGTATCTGTATATGACCACATTGTGTACGTTCCTTATACAACTACTATTGACGCCTTACACAACCAGTACAGCAGTATCTGTAAATGACCACATTGTGTACGTTCCTTATACAACTATTATTGACGCCTTACACAACCAGTACAGCAGTATCTGTAAATGACCACATGGTGTACGTTCCTTATACAACTATTATTGACGCCTTACACAACCAGTACAGCAGTATCTGTAAATGACCACATCGTGTACGTTCCTTATACAACTACTATTGACGCCTTACACAAACAGTATAGCAGTATCTGTATATGACCACATCGTGTACGTTCCTTTTACAACTATACTGAGTCAAAAAAGAAACTTCACATTCTTTCTTCGGGGCACTATAAAAGAACAAGAGATGGTAAGATGGTTAAATTGTTATTATTTCATTGATGAGATCTGTGTGATGTACTCGATACACTGACAGTGCCATAATCAGTTCCATTAGGCTACACCGCCGTTCCAAAACATGGGTATACAGAATGTCAAGTCACAAGAATAAAAATTCGAAATTTCTCAGTTCAATATTGTGTATGGCCGCCCCGCGCATTCACCACTGCCAAACACCGTCTCCTCATCGACTGCCTGATGCTTGTGAACACGTGGTTGGGGATTCTGCGCCATTGACCTTGCAAGGCAGCGCCAAGTTCCTGCAAATTGTGAGGTTGGTTCCTAAGACCACGAAGCCTTCTCCCAAGTGCATCCCAAACGTGCTCTATTGGATTAAGGTCAGGGGACCTCGATGGCCAGTCCATGACGTTGATTCCAGCGTTTTGAAGGAAATTTCATGTCAACATCGCGGTATGTGGACGAGCATTATCATGCTGGAACTATAGACCTGGGCCATGAGCCGCCATGAAAGGAACGAGTTCAGGGGTGAGCACCTGGTCGCGGTAAGCAGCAGCTGTGAGGTTTCAGATGACCAGAAGTCGGGAACGGTTGTTCGCACAGAAAGCAAACCACACCATGCAACTTCCGCCCCCGAATCTGTCGACTTCCTGTACATACCGTTCACGACGTTGTCTCCAGACTTTATGCCTGCCGTCCGCGAATCTGAGGGTAAACCTGGATTCATCGCTAAAGACGACTCGATTCCAGTCTCTCTGGGTCCATCGGAGGTGACGTTGGGCCCACAGCAGACGTTGACGTTGATGAAACGGCGTCAATATTGGCCCACGATATGGACGTCGAGAATGAAGATTGGCAGCCCGCAACCGATTGAATTCGAATGGTCTGTGAGGACAGTCGACCTCTAAACATCTCAGCCCTGGTTCGTGTAGCCGACAGAAATCTGTCACGTAGGTGACGTAGGACGATTTGACGGTCTTCTGCTCGTGACGTCACACGTGGACGACCCGACCTTGGGCGATCAGAAGTGGTGCCAGTTTGTTGTAGACGACCTCGCAAGTCATACACAGTACGACGGCTGCATCCCATTGCTCTCGCGACGTCAATAACTGATCTTCCAGCTTGCAACATGCCAACGGCACGTTCACGTTGCACATTTGACAATCATTTAAAGTACCGTTAGAACTGTGGTTTAAAAGTGTTTTTTCAATTCTTTAGGCCAATGCAAACACGTGCATATGAAGAAAACTCCGATGCGAAGATCACGTGATCGACTGCACGTGCAAAACCTGATTTGGCACTAACGTCATTTGCACGACAAATGGATGGGTTTGAGTGGGTTTTGCTAACGTTTTTCTAGAGTCAAAAGATATGGATCCCATTTCGGATACATAGATGTATCATCAGAGAAAAAATAATCATTATTTTTAAAATTACATTTTGTGAAGTTTCTTTTTTGTCTACTTAAACATCCAAACTGTACGCCGTACATGAACATGCATAATTACCCTTTTGTTTGTCATCACATCAATCAGTCCATTGTCCAGGGCACTCTCCATTTTGTCCTTTACTATATACACATGTTTACATCTGTACTATTGAATAGTCTCGTACACCTGTATTTACAACTGTGAGTAGGACACACCTGTTTGCTGGACTTGTTTGATGTTTGTAATCTCAGAACATTGCACGTAAAACATCAGATTTTTCCACTTTGTACACCAGGACCCAGTGTGACAAAACTTCAGTGCTTGTCCCCTGGGGCATTTGTCACGTATCATGGTGCCCATGTATGGTCCAGTGACGTTAAATATTCAAATCCCTAACACTGATTTAACCACCTGCTAGAACGCTAACTGCTTCATATTTGGTCCAATGTCTAAACATTCAGTGTGACCTAAAACGTCTCCACAAGACTGTACAGCAAGTGTGAGGGCTTGGACATTACCTGCAGCTGCGGATTGGTGGACTTGTCTCTGTTACTTGCAGGTTGTTAGCTATTTATTATTTATAAGTTAATACTTTCATTATGATCTTCCTCAAGTCTCGTCAACATGATATTGGCAAGCTAACGTCCATTAAATCATATTAATATGTTGTTTCAAACATATGGCCTCCAACAACAGTAAAGATTGATTGGTTGGTTGGTTGATTGACTGATTGATTGACTAAAACCTTTTATCTGAGCACTATTTTAATGGGAATGATAGTATGTTATCTATAACAGGTGAAGTTTGTGCTAATGCAGTATGTCACTGTTCTCGGGAACCCCTGCCCCGTGACCGAGCAAATATACAAACACACGTTGCAGATGCAGAGAGCATAGTCATATCAATTTCTATGGATAGATTATCTTTATTTCCTCCAAAAATATGAAGATTGTTTCATTTTACAACAAAGTGTCAAGTTGAATATACAATGACTCAGTCGACAGTTAATTGTGCAGATATTTTAGAATGACAGACTGACATAAACTCAGCCACTAATAACATAACTTCCGCCCATTCTGTCATATTTAAGTTACCAAGTGTTGTACAAGATCCACCAAGTAAATCAGCAATTATTACATCGTCATCATTTTCCCAAAAGTCAACAAAATCAGATATTGATATAATATCACAAATCCTTTCAAACATTTCATTTCTCAAATCATTAAGATGTGTACAGGACATAATAACATGTTTAACAATATCAGAAGCTACTATTCCACATATACACTCTCTGGATTCAATCTTTTTACAGCCAATGTGAATAATATGAGAGAGTTTGTAAAATTTAGGCTTTTAATCAAGGCTAGTTCCACAGTCTACTTGGATTAAAAGGCTCTCGGATAAGGCAATATCTTGAGAGATCCTCTCACTGCTATCTGATGACACAACAGACTCTCGTAAGCATCACAGATTCTGGATTTAACAATATCATTCCATTTTGCTTTAGTACATATAACCCCTGTTGTGATGTATGTATTAACAGCGTCAAACAAGCCATACTTGTTTACGAGCTTAACCATGTACAGGATAGGTGACGGGGATTTACCAATGGTAGTCATACATCTGGATTCAAATAGACGATGAATAAATAATTGTTTAACAACATAGGCATCATTTAGACGGCAGATTCTACCAAACATAAGCAAACAAGATTTTTCTATATACCCTTGAATTGGCAGTAGGCCCAGGGTATCTAGAACCACAGGAGAAGCAGTGCGTTTAGGCAGACCTTGTACCTTTCTACAGAAATACCTTTGTGTTAACTCCAACACGTCCAATTCTTTTGACGTTAAGCTGCTCCAAACAGTACAACCATATAAAGCACATGGTAAAATGGCATTGTTCCATATACGACAAGCACAAATAGGATTGAGTGAACCATAGCACAAGCCAAGGTCATGATACATATTAACCAGTTTAGGTGCTTTTTCACATGATGACATTGTTCTATCATACGATTTATTACATGAAGACAACTGAACTCCAGCGTACGTAACAGATTGCATGAGAGGGATGGCCACAGAACCAAGATACAGACTAAGTGGTGTAAGATATCTGTCTGTATTGAATACAAGCAAGGCACTTTTACTGACGTTATACTTCAATTTCCACTTCAAACCATAATCGTACACAGCTTCTAGAAGAGTCTGAGAATTATGTGGATTGCTGGAGGTTAAAGTAGTATCATCAGCAAGAAGAATACCTGGACAGTGTCCCCATGGAAGCTGGAGACCTAGACCCGACTTATCTAAGCTCTGCATTAGATCGTTGATGTACAGGCTGAATAGCCAAGCGGAAATGACTCGCCCCTGTCCTACACCTTGACTGATTCTAAAGCTATCAGACAGGAAACCAGCATAGGAAACACATGATTGCATGGACAAGTATGACATTCGAAGCAGTCTCCAGATTTTTACTCTTATACCGAGATTATACAGTTTGAGAAACAATCCATCCAACCAAACTCGGTCAAAGGCCTTCTCATTATCGAGAAATACACAAAACACTGGGGATTTTCTTTCTCTATAGTATGAAATGGTTTCTATCAAGGTCAGTGCAGCTGTATCAGCTCCAAGATGTTTTCGAAACCCAAACTGGAGGCGATGTGGATAGTTACTTAGCTTAAGTGAAGCCCATCTTTCAATTCTAGACAAAATGAGACGTTCAAATAGTTTGCCTATAGTTGATGTAAGGGTTATCCCACGGTAATTGGAGGGGTCGCATTTACTCTTCCCTTTCCCTTTATGTATTGGTATGATATGTCCAATATTGTATATCTCTGGGATATACTCATACTTTAAGATGTTATTAAACAGGACACAGAGCTGGGATGTTAGGGACCTGCCTGCATACTTTAAGTGCTCATTACACAAGCTATCAGGGCCAGGAGATTTGCCATTCTTAAGGCGTTTTAATGAAGAGACGATTTCATCACTGGTAAATGGAACATCCAATATTTCTTGGAAAATATCTTGCTTGTTGTGAACAATAGAAGACATTTCCTCACAAACACCCTTTTGAAAATCATGGTCATAATCGTCTAGTTCAGAAGGTGTAGCAAGTTTACAGAAATATTTGCCAAATGAGTTACATATCTCTTGAGAGGTGCTGCTAATTTCAGATTCAAAAGTTAGGGTTCTTATATGCCCCTTTTTATTTTTCAATCGTTTGGTTGTTCTAAAAAAGTCGTTTATGTCCAATTCAGCAGCATTATAAACTTCCTGTAGCTTTTCATTTTCCGATTTTCGCTTAGATGTTCTAAACATTCTTCTGAACACAGACTTTGCTTGTTTATATTGTACATATGAAACATCATCTGTTGAGCGTGGTTTACCCTTTTCTACCCAAATCTTACGTCTTCTTCGCATATCAACATGGAGGGGGTTTAATATTGTCTCTCTTCCAGCCAGGGTTAAGATATGGTCGGAAAGAAGTTACTGGAATGTATGCAACAGCTGTTGCTAGAAGACATTGGGTAATGTACTCATTATGTGCTTCAATACAGTCACTAGCACATGAATAACTATCAGGGGTAAAATCCAGTCCACGGAAACAGTTTTCTGTTTCATGGCGATAGAGGGTGTGTTCGTCACAGCTTGCTTTACGCCAGTTCAGTCTATATCCACTAGACTGAGTTGGTTCTGGTAGAACATTGAAGGTCATCATCACAGGTAGATGGTCCGATACTGTGAAGGGGAGCGTTGGTATCTATGCAGTGGGTTAACATACTGCTCATGTTGTCCTCTCTAATGAATATGTAGTCTATCAGCGATTTGACAGTTTCACTTTTGTTTCTGTAGGAGTACACCATGTTGTCGTGTAGAGGTATAACAGATGATAGATGTCTTGTGTGCACAGCCCGCCACAGATGTCTAGCACGCAGTTTCAACGCACAAGCTTGCCGTAGGTCTGCATTAAAGTCTCCCATAATCAAAGTAGTACCAATCTGAGAATAAATGTCATACAATGCCATGACGTCGTTGAGAGCTTCTATATAAGCACTATCAGGAACATTGGACGACGGGAGGTGGGTACCGAGTAGAAATAAGCTTTGTGAAGAAAGTTTGATTTCAACTGCTATTATCCTGTCGCTCGGTGTGTCAATCTGCCGCATAGATCGACATATAGCAGAACGTATGAAGAAGCAGACGCCGCCAGATCCGCGTTGATTACGTTCGTGTTGTTGCGAGCATTTAACGAACACATTAAAATCACTGTTTATGGACTCAAGGAAATGTTCATTATGCGACTGAAGCCAGTGTTCACATACAAAGACAATATCACATGTTCTTAGTTGTTCTGTAAGGTAGTTTGTTCCGTACATAACTCCTCTCACATTCCAGGTAAGTAAGTGGAAAGTCATGAGAAGAAAAGTCAATGGTATAAATGATGTCATGTTCATATTAATCATGTCGACTTATAATCGTTTCCATACCATTCTTTGCTTGGAACCCATTCTCTGCATCTCACTCCATCTGGCCAAAACTTGCTGTCTTGGGTTATCTTTCTGGCATCATCTTCAGACGCGTTGATACGGATGGTGAAGGTGGGGTTATCTCCCTTCCAGTGTTTGAGAAGCTGGGTGTGGGTGATGTTAACACTTCGTTGTTGTGCATAGTCACAGATGGCATCTTGCACTGTTTCAAATTGTTCATCAGCACTGACATATGATAGTACTAGTCTCTTAGTCTTCACTTTAACTGATCCACGAAATGCTCTTTTCCAGTGTGTATCGAAGACAACGCGACGTTGTGTAGTCGCTTTGTTTTGATTGGATATCCCCACTTTCATCTGCGTTAGTACATGATGATTCTTTAGGCCAATGCAAACACGTGCATATGAAGAAAACTCCGATGCGAAGATCACGTGATTGACTGCACGTGCAAAACCTGATTTGGCACTAACGTCATTTGCACGACAAATGGATGGGTTTGAGTGGGTTTTGCTAACGTTTTTCTAGAGTCAAAAGATATGGATCCCATTTCGGATACATAGATGTATCATCAGAGAAAAAATATTCATTATTTTTAAAATTACATTTTGTGAAGTTTCTTTTTTGACTCAGTATATTATTGACGCCTTACACAACCAGTATAGTAGTATCTGTATATGACCACATTGTGTACGTTTCTTATACAACTATTATTGACGCCTTACACAAACAGTATAGCAATATCTTTAAGAACCCCGAGTATTATATCCATAATGCTTTATGTCTACTTAAACATCCAAACTGTGCGCCGTACATGAACATGCATAATTACCCTTTTGTTTGTCATCACATCAATCAGTCCATTGTCCAGGGCACTCTCCATTTTGTCCTTTACTATATACACATGTTTACATCTGTACTATTGAATAGTCTCGTACACCTGTATTTACAACTGTGAGTAGGACACACCTGTTTGCTGGACTTGTTTGATGTTTGTAATCTCAGAACATTGCACGTAAAACATCACATTTTTCCACTTTGTACACCAGGACCCAGTGTGACAAAACTTCAGTGCTTGTCCCCTGGGGCATTTGTCACGTATCATGGGGCCCATGTATGGTCCAGTGACGTTAAATATTCAAATCCCTAACACCGATTTAACCACCTGCTAGAACGCTAACTGCTTCATATTTGGTCCAATGTCTAAACATTCAGTGTGACCTAAAACGTCTCCACAAGACTGTACAGCAAGTGTGAGGGCTTGGACATTACCTGCAGCTGCGGATTGGTGGACTTGTCTCTGTTACTTGCAGGTTGTTAGCTACATATTATTTATAAGTTAATACTTTCATTATGATCTTCCTCAAGTCTCGTCAACATGATATTGGCAAGCTAACGTCCATTAAATCATATTAATATGTTGTTTCAAACATATGGCCTCCAACAACAGTAAAGATTGATTGGTTGGTTGGTTGATTGACTGATTGATTGACTAAAACCTTTTATCTGAGCACTATTTTAATGGGAATGATAGTATGTTATCTATAACAGGTGAAGTATGTGCTAACGCAGTATGTCACTCTGTTCTCGGGAACCCCTGCCCCGTGACCGAGCAAATATACAAACACACGTTGCAGATGCAGAGAGCATAGTCATATCAATTTCTATGTAAAGTCTATGAAAGCTTAGCCAGAGCACAACAAGCGACTCCTGGAGAACGAAAGCCTTCCTAGAAAACTGAATGGATGATTGCGCAACACTTCCCAGTACGGAGATGGAATGCGATGCGGGTATAGCTAATGCCTTATTTGGGCATATTATGATCGCTGCGTGGTCATGTGGATATATATACACCAGCTATTAATATCTTGAAAGTAGTGGTTCATGTTTTTGCTCGTTAAAGGAGACATATTGAAGATAAACTTCTTAACATGTGTTATATGGCCAGACAAAGTATAGCTTCGTGCTGTGACGTGATAGTGGAGCGGCGTCTGCCATTTTCCTTTGTTTACGTTCATCTGCGTGCGTTCAGCTACACAACAATAACATGATTTTCCCGTCATTCGCTGTGTGCAGTAGATGCGAGATGGGATATTGTGTTGCATGGGGCTGTACTAGCCTGTCTCATTGTCCCTGAACCACATTAATTTCCCTACTACCTAGCCCTCCCTGCAATCCTAAAACCCTAAATGAAGCAAGTCTAGATTTTCTCACTGGGTCTCCTTTTCAGTTTAAGTGGGTGTATTTGCTACTATCATTATTATATATATTATATATTATATCAGTCCATAAAAAAGAGTCCCATGCATGTGTTTTTCCTTAAGACAACCAAGCCTAAGGGCTGATTTACCGAGGACATTTTGAATACAGCGCTGTCTTGTGTCCTTGCATTTGAAAATAACTTCCATTGAAAAGACGAAATTTGACGAACGTGACTTGCCGATGTAAAAGCCGCTCAATGTGTTTTCAACACAAACATGGTGAACTTCTCGACAATGTTTAGAATGTCTATTTATATTGGTGCTCAAGCTATTCTTGAAATCTGCTATATCTAGAGTTTCTATAAGCCCCAAATCAAATCATTTCCGATTTTAATAATACCCCCCCCCCAAAAAAAAAAAGAGAAAGAAAGAAAAAGAAACGTACGACGTTTCCAGCAGTTCATTTCGATATATTTTTATAGCAATCGTCATTAAGACAATTCCTACGTTTGAATCCCATTAAACATGCCGTGTAGTTGGTGCATGCTGAGGACATGTTGATAATCATACAGCTGTAGGTTACAGCTGTTTAGGCGCCAAGCAACACATGACACTCTGTTTAGGTGAGGTGCGGTTTATTGAGATAGTCAATTAGTCAAACAAGCCCTGACAATAGACGATGCAATCTGTGATACAACTAGATAAGTATTTTGTAACCCTGTAATTTTACAATAAAATTGTACATTAAAACAAAGGAAATATAACAACATATGACAAAAACCGTACCCATTTGTGGAATAGAACTCTAGAGACTAGGCCATGTTGTGATTTTTCCCTAGATCACATAATAATAATAAATAATAATAATGTGGGTATTTATATAGCGCTACATCCAGGTACTAATTACCGCTCATGGCGCTACAATATTATAGGAGAAAAGAAAATAGGTAAAACTATTTACAGAGAGACAATTGAACATAGAAAGTCTAGTACTAGACAAGACGAAAAAAGTGTGTTTTTAGAGACGATTTAAATGTGTCCAAAGATTCAGCATTCTTGATGTGAGTGGGCAAGTTGTTCCAGATACTGGCGGCTGCGTGTTGGAATGATCTTTTCCCATAGGATGAGAGTCGAACTTTAGGAATGACAAGTAGCTGGTGATTCTGGGATCGTAATGGTCGGGTTGGGATGTACTGACACAGAAGACTGGAGAGGTATTCAGGTGTTTGTCCATGTAGAGCTTTGAAAGTGATACATAGAATCTTGAAGTTAATCCGGAATTTGACAGGCAACCAGTGTAGAGACATCAGTGAAGGTGTGATATGATCTTTCTTGGACTTGAGGCAGACGATGCGAGCTGCTGAGTTCTGTAAAATTTTAAGTTTCTGAAGATGAGTTGAACTGAGGCCAAAGTGCAGACTGTTACAATAGTCGAGTCGGGAGAGTATAATGGATCGAACCAAAGAATGAGCACATTCTGTTGTGATGAGATTTCTGATGGAGCTGATGGTTCGCAGATAATAGTGACAGTTCTTATAAACATGGTTGACTTGCGGTTCCAAAGACAAACTTGCATCAAGATATACTCCAAGATCCTTAGTGACAGGGGAAGGTTGAATGTGAGATGTTGAAATCTTCACATTGCAGATGGAGGTTTTCTGTAGCTGTTTGGAATTTCCAAGGACGAGCAACTCCGTTTTGTCATCATTCAGTTGGAGTTTCCTTGTGTTAATCCAGGTCTTTATATCGGAAACGATCTGTAGATCAGTCACTGGAGATTGCAGATTAAGAATCCTGGTAACCTGATTGTCATCAGCATAGGCATAATGCCCACAGTCATGAGAGTCGATAATCGCGGGAAGAGAGTTTACATATAGCAAGAAGAGAATGGGACCAAGGACCGAGCCCTGGGGCACGCCACATGTTAACTCTACGTTGTCAGATGTATGATTCTGAACTTTTACAACCTGTGTTCGCTGGTCCAAATATGAGGAGAACCAGCTGAGTGCTGGTCCTTTGACACCAACTTCATGTTCCAATGTGTGTAACAGGCACTTGTGGTCAACCGTGTCAAGCGCTGCACTTAGGTCGAGTAGGACTAATGCTGGCCATATTGCCACTGTCCAGGATCATTCTGAGATCATTCACTAAATGAAGGAGAATGGTGTCTTGTAATGTGGCAATGTGACAATACGTTCACTATCTCCACTCACACAACTCGAAGAAAACTATGGCACATATATACATATAGAAAGCTTAGGATAATGGTTGTTAAAACAGAAGGTTAATCAAAATGCTCTTGGGCTTTACATGAGTACCTACACTTACACGTGGACTTTGGCTTTAATTGAAATTAACAAATTTAGTTATTTTTTACGACATTACCATATTTAACAAATAACCAAATAACATTATTTAGAATGTAACTAATTTAATGACTCTACGAAAGAACTAATAAACGTAAGCATAATGTAGTGTTAAAGTATAAACTGACTCATTTAAAGTTTGTGCTGCCATATGGACCTTGTTGCCTTGTCTCTAGTACTTTTGTTGGGTTGAGTCCCATCTGGGATTCGAACCCACAACCTCAGAGTCAGGAACCTAATCGCCAGCACACCATGTTACACGCCTTATTTCACATGACAAAGAAAGTTTATACACATAGCAAAAATATTGGTCCTGGTCCACTAGTGGATGTCGGGGTGGCTGAGCGGGTCAGGCGGCTGACTTTGTGAGCTGGCGATTAGGTGCCTGAATCTGAGGGTGCTGACTCGAATCCCGGATGGCACTCAACCCAACAAAGTTCTAGAATCTGTACTTTTCTAGAAAGTGTAATCCCAAATATTACATGTTACGTTTGACCACTTTCTAAATGGCATTGTGTATCCATAACACATATATGTATAGCTCGACTGGAATCTTTAGAATTTTAATACCTCTTTTCTGTTTCTAACCTTACTCTCATTTCGTATGTATAATAGATAAAACGAGCTAGATTGGTAATTTCTTAGAGATGCATCAATATTTTGCCACCTTTACACGCTATTCTTTAAAGGTAAGGCACCAGCTCTGAATTTCATCAATACTTTACAGAATTTATATTCCAAATTGGGAGACAGATATCCCTCTGGCTCAAGAAGACGCTTATATTCCGTATATAACTTATAACGTGAACTATTTTCAAGAGAAGATGTCCAACTGATCATGTATCAGAGTGTCAGAACACATAAGGTATGAAAAAGGTGTTTCGCTCATCAAAAGCATTAACGTTCTACAAAGAATGGACAAAGACATGGTTAGAATCAGTTCTAAGTGGATTTGGATCTCGGTTTGAATTCCATTATTATCTTCCCTGTTTCATTAAGAGGCAACCATCTGCAACAAGGGTCGCTCTAACTCTAAAATAGTGTTCAAAGCAGCCTTGAGCTAAATTCACTCATCAGAAAATGGGGAGCTTTAAATATATCTTCTGGCTCATTGTGGTTGTGGATTCCGTTGGTACAGCGTTGTCCGCATCTTGTCCCTTTTTTCATCCCGCTGAGACGTGTCCCTGGCAGCGAGCAGGATGTTGTGCAGGGCGTGTAGGTACAGGATGCTGGTGTTGGTGTTGGTGAACTTTTCTACTGTATAGTTCTTCACAACGCTGATACATGTTTGAGGCAACCCTGTCTCCTTAGAAGCATACTCCACCGCTTTCCGAACCTCCTCAGAGTCAAACACGTATGGAATATTGTCGGAATCCTTCAAGAGTGGTTCAACTGCATCAGAGTGTGTCAGGATCACGTGAACCGACAGAACTGAAAAGAAACATTCTCATGTAAATCATTCATCTTTACACACCAAGGACGTTTTGAAAATTGAGCGGTTTTTTTAAATGTAGTATTTACCTTAACTTTTATTGAATAGGCTATCATCTTCACAAACACGTTTTGATTACTTATAAGTTGCTGGAAGTGAGCAATCATATTGTAATTTGAGTAATAAATACCACGTGTCTAACGTTAAACTCTAATTTCGTCTGTTGTGCCTGTCAAAGACGTCAAACGTAAACCTTGATACACCCGAAAACATAACCTTTGCCCAATGATGACATAATAGGTCCAGCAATTCTTGCGACGTGAGCTTAACTTGCTCCCAACTGGACCATACCAACTGCTCTCTCCCTTGTAGGTCTCGGCATGTATCCTTCCCGTGTTCTCCGGTATTTTATTGTTGAATGATCACGTTCGTTTGTCATGACATCGTTGTTATTCCATTATGTACAGTCAGGTCATGGGTGCAGCGATTTGTTATTGGTAGAGAAATACTATCATCTGCATTCAATTGACTTAAACTATTTGCAGTTAAGAGTAATAATTCAGTATAATTAGAACAGTTAATACCTGAACAATGTATCTGATTTTTAAACTGGGCTGGAAAAATACTCTTGTCAAGCAAGATGGTTCAATTATGAAACTAAGTGTAGAACACTTTTTTAAGCATAAACTGTGTTCTTGAATATCGCTGTACATTTCATTTGGCAGATGGTTTCATACAATATTAAGCTTTCAAAAAAAATAGTTAACCTTAGTTAGTTTTGATCGTTTGATCAATCAACAAATGATCTCTGTTACGTACATTTATGCTAATTTGTTGAATGGCGCAGCTGAAAATAGTTCCGGCAAAAAAGTCTTATTTCGGTCAGTCATGTGACGATTGTATATTTTCAGGTAGGTGCAATATTAACTGCAGTTTTTCATCTCTAAATAAATAAGCACTAAATAAAAAGGTACAGTTACCTCCTCGTGAATGTAGTTTTATCAGCACATTTATCTGTCGCTTTACATTTTCGGCTATTGCAACCCCTGCCTTTTGGACAATAACTACACACGACGCCTTGACCCTGTGCTGTGGTGGAAGGATGCTGGAGCTATCCATAGCTTCTAGCGTTGGTTTGATCTGAGCATAAATGAAAACAATAAATATTCTTCAAACAGTCTTTGAAAGCCAGACAAAATGAAACTGACTAACACACCGATAATAGAGCAAAGATGGAAAGTAGAATACATCTTCAATAAAACTTCGGGCATAGGTTATGTTGCATCGTCTTTGCCTGGGTCAAAGATTAATTTCTGACACCTCTGGCAGTTTTCTGCGGATTTCAAACCGAAAAGGCACTTCATTACTTTTTATTATGCTAATATAAATTGAAAACGCACCACCAGTAAAATGTATTTTTATCCGGGCGTAATTCATCTGAAAATATATCAGCGAATGAGGCATACACAATGTTCTTGACAAAGCATGATGAGCTACAGCATTTCATGTCAAATTCGCTGGAGTATAACATCCCCTTATCCCTGGTCTTTGCAGCCTGGAGTCCCGCTGCAATATAAGATCGTCCTTGTTGACACTCCACGGTGGGTGGGGGAGAGGGATGCCGAACCACATTACCCACAACATGGCTTCCCAATACCACGGTTCAAAACGAAGACATATGGATACCGACAATTCCTCGTCTGACGAGAGTACGCCCCCGACCTGACTACTGGCCACGCTTCCTGATTATTGAGGCTTGTGACAAGCAACCTTTGCAATTGAACCCTTTTGCAATCTCCAAAGGTATCGCTGGTATCTGCGGAGAGGTTGCCAATGTCACAAAGCTCCGATCTGGCTCTCTCCTGATAGAATGTACCCGGAAACACCAATCTGTAAATCTTCTCAAAATACAAGAATTTGTAAATATCAAGGTCGCTGTCTCAGCACACAAAACCCTTAATTCGTGTAGAGGCATTGTACGGGACAGAGCTCGATGCCTGTCTGACATGACTGAAGAACAAATTGTCAAGGAACTCTCTCAGCAATCCGTCACAGCCGTCAAACGATTTACCTTCAAAAGGATGGTGTTGTTCAACCAACGAACACCTATCTCTTCACGTTCGCGCGAGCAAACATTCCTGACTCGATTAGAGCTGGTTATTGTAGCATTGGTGTGGAGGTGTATGTCCCCAATCCACTCCGGTGCTACAACTGCCAAAAGTTTGGACATGGATCCAAGTCCTGTCGTTCCTCTGCTGTCTGTTACCGCTGTGGTGACAAGCATGAGGGCAACGACTGTACTAAGGGAAGTGAAGTGCACAAACTGCGGTGGTAACCATATGGCCTCTTCCAAGTTCTGCCCAGTATGGAAACGCGAATCCGAGATACTGAAGATAAAACACAAAGAAAATATCTCCTTTCACGAAGCAAAGAAGAGGGTTGCAAGTCTAACTGCAGCCCCTTCAACCATCACCTACTCTGCTGCTGTCTCCCGTCCTACCATCACTACTGCAACCATCTCATGTCAGACCGACCTGACATGGGTCACGTCTTCCCAGCCAACTGAACTCAACACAACTCAGCCTATCTCAGCCACTCCATCTCCAACGCCAAAAGTCAAAACTTCTGAATCACAAACACCAGAACAAATGCCAAAACCAGAGACAGAAAACTGCGCGCAGAAAAAGGGAAAAAAAAAGAGGCTAGAGAGACTAAAGCAACTCGAACAACCGCCAAACACAAAACCAAAGGCCACCTCTCCCTCAGAGGTCCCCATCGAGGTCCATAACTCCTTTGGCCCTCTGGATATGGAGGTAACTTCATCTCCACCAGACACCAATAGGAGTTCATCAAACGCTTTCTCACGTTCACGTGACATGTCACCAGTGGAAGCACCATGAATCCACAAAACATTATCCAATGGATTTGCAGAGGACTTAAGAATAATTATAATGAATTACAGCTATTGATTCAAGACTTCAAACCATCTGCGTTTTGTCTCCAAGAAACCTAAAAAGGACCGATAAATTTGACATCCGTCGGTACAGTTCCTACCACTCCTTTTCTCCTCCCGGTGTAAAAGCTACAGGAGGCACTTCTATCCTGGTGAGGCAGGGCACCCTCCATAGCCCTGTCCCACTTAACACCAACCTACAAACTGTTGCTGTCCGCATAACTCTGAACATAGGGTTTACACTATGTTCCCTCTATCTCCCTCCCACCTCAACTGTCCGCCTATCAGATCTTCAGAACTTATACGATCAACTCCCAAAGCCCTGCATAATCATGGGCGACTTCAACGGCCATAACCCCCTATGGGGGAGTAATGATACAAATAGTAAGGGAAAGATCCTTGAAGAGTTTCTCTCCAATAATGATGTATGCATCTTCAACGATGGATCAAACACCTACCTCCATCCTGCCACTGGATCATACTCTCGATCTATCACTTACAGATTCTAATCTTTTAAATGAGTTCGAATGGTCGGTCCATGACGACCTTTGCGGAAGCGACCACTTCCCAACAATTCTTACTCCTATCAACCCCACGGATGAACCACCATCAACAAGATGGAATTTTACTAAGGCCAACTGGCCTTTATTCCAAACCCTATGTTCAGAAAAACTTAGGCCGGACAACTTCAGGAATGTTCCTGACCCCATGGAACTATTTTCAGACGTTCTAAATGCCATCGGAGACAAAACTATTCCTAAGTCCTCTGCAAACCCGCACATACGTAAACCATGGTTTGATACAAACTGCAAACAAGCTAGGAAAAATAGGAAGAAGGCGGAAAAATATTTCCGACAACATCCGACAGTGCATAACCTGAATGCTGTTAAAATGACAAATGCCAGAACAAAACGTACCTTCAAACAAACTAAACGCCGCTCATGGAGAAAATATGTGTCCAAAATCAACTCCCGCACACCCATGTCCAAGGTGTGGAACATGATTCAAAAGATCAAGGGCAAGGGTCAAAATCAGGAGTTCACCACCTGAAAGATGGCGACTCCCCTTCTAACAAATAAATCTGAAATTGCAAACAAACTTGGCGAAACTTTGGCAAACCACTCCTCCTCATCAAATTATAACCCTCAGTTCCAGAAATATCAAACCCAACAAGAAAAGAAACCAGTCAATTTTAACTCTGATAATGGGAGGATTACAACGAAACGTTTTCCCTCCATGAATTACGTACTGCCCTAGGACAGGCTCACGACACTGCGGCAGGAGCTGATGAAATCCATTATCAGCTTCTGAAACACCTCCCGGACATAGGCTTGGAAACACTCCTAAATATATTTGATGACATCTGGACATCCGGACACTTCCCCCCTTCGTGGCACAATGCCATCATCATCCCTATACCAAAACCCGGTCGCGACCATACTGATCCCTCAAACTACCGTCCTATATCACTAACTAGCTGTGTTTGCAAAACCATGGAGCGCATGGTCAACAATCGATTAATCTGGTACTTGGAGACCAATAACCTCCTCAGTGACCTCCAATGTGGTTTCCGAAAAAACCGAAGTACCATTGACCATCTGGTGCGTCTGGAAGCATTCATCAAAAACTCCCTTGTCAACAAACAACATGCAGTATCTATCTTTTTCGACTTAGAAAAAGCATATGATACAACATGGAAACATGGTATCCTTAAAGATTTACACGAGTTTGGATTGAGGGGTAGACTACCTCAATTCATATCTCGGTTTCTAAATAACAGACAATTCCAAGTTCGGGTGGGTTCCACACTGTCTGACTACTTCCACCAAGATCAGGGCGTCCCCCAAGGCAGCATCCTGTCTGTCACACTTTTTAGCATCAAAATTAACAGCCTCACTAACGTTCTGAACAGTTGCGTTGATAGGTCCCTTTTCGTCGATGACTTCAATATTTCATGTCGTGGTAAGAACATGCATGCAATAGAAAGGCGGCTACAACTCTGCCTTAACAAAATCCAAAAATGGGCCAATGAAAACGGTTTTAGGTTTTCAAAATCCAAAACGAATTGTATTCACTTTTGTCGTAAATACAAACCACACAAGGATCCAGACCTAACTTTAGATGGTACTCCCATCAAAGTAGTAGAAGAGGCCAAATTCCTTGGACTCATATTCGACCGCAACCTGACATTCTTACCACACATAAAATATGTGAAAACAAAGTGCCTGAAGGCTTTAGACTTGCTAAAAGTAGTTTCAAATACAGAGTGGGGAGGGGATCAGACCACCCTCCTTCACCTGTACAGATCATTAGTCCGCAGTAAACTGGATTATGGCTCCATTGTCTACGGTGGAGCCTGCAAAAGCAATTTAGAAAAATTAGACTCTATCCACCACCAAGGACTAAG
This sequence comes from Haliotis rubra, assembly GCF_003918875.1. Lineage (NCBI taxonomy): Eukaryota > Metazoa > Mollusca > Gastropoda > Lepetellida > Haliotidae > Haliotis > Haliotis rubra. The sequence continues at coordinate 2,344,946 of NW_025767679.1, forward strand.
GCTCTGCCTGGGAGCTTTTAGGACCTCTCCGGTAGACAGTCTATATGCGGAGGCCAATGAACAACTTCCTTGAACAACGCCGCATTAAACTCTCACTGCAGTATATCACTAAATTACGTTCAAATGAGTCCAATCCAGCATACAATTGTGTTTTCAACCCGCTCTATGAAAACTTATTTCCTAAACTGCCAAGTCTGGTTCCACCACTTGGAATAAGGATCAAACCACACATATCTGCAGCTAAAATTGATCTCAACATCATTGCGCCTTACCGACTTCTGTCCTCACCACCATGGCAAATGGTGAAACCTCAGATCGATCTTACCCTCACCAAACTCAAAAAGTCTGATACAAATCCCTTGGTGTTCCAACAGGAATACAACCAGTTACGTTCGAAGTATAACACTCACAGATCCATCTTCACAGACGGATCCAAGGACGATGGCCAAGTTGCCAGCGCTACAGTCGTGGAGCCAAGACTGTCTCCTCTAGGATCCCCGACAACAGTTCCATTTTCACCGCTGAAGCCAAAGCTATCTTCTCAGCTCTGACCTACATTCAACAGCAAAATCAGTCCAAAACTTCATCGTATTTACAGATTCATTATCCTGCCTTCAAGCACTTCTAAACGTGACTTCAAGTCACCCAATTGATGAAAAACCATCCCTAAATCCACTGTGGGCGACATCACCAAAACGCAACCAAGTGCGTGCACATCAAGGAAAATGTGTTGTCTTTTTGTCAGGAAAAGCATTCAGAATAAGACTAAACGACTGTCTCTTAAAAGCCACATCACGTGTTGCTGTTGACGTAAATGGTATTGACACAAGAGATGCTAAGATTGACAGCGGAGGAACGTGAACGTGTCTTGGGCATGCTTCAAGTTGGCATGTCAAGTAGAGTTGTTGCGCAGCGGTTTCAGTTCCACCATGCAACCATCCTCAGACTACAGATCAGATAAGAGCAGACAGTGTACAGATACTTCTCTGAGATCACCATTATACAGTTCGTCGCCATCTTGAAGATGCGCTGCGTCAGGTGTGGAATGCTATCCCCCAGGACACTGTTCAAAGACTCACTGGGTCAATGAGGAGACATTGCATGGCCTGCGTTGCTGCCAATGGTGGACATGCCCGATATTGACTTCTTATTTTGACCCCATGTGTCTTCCATACACTGGTGACGTACATGTAATCATTGTGTGTTTTTTATACCCTTTGTTGTCTTTCTTAATAATCTATGTATTCCTCTTCTAAATAAAATTGGTTACAGCTCAAGCCGTTTTTGTGATATGTCAAGATTTCTTACTGTTGCGTTTTCAGTGCGGTTCAGTATAACATGTACTAGTTCCTTTTAGCTTTGAAATAAAGGTTGGCACAACTCGTGTGAGTCACGAAGGACATTCTTTGTATGGAGGCAAATTTAATGCGCCAAGGTTACTGACAAACAACCGATTGCGGGGTAATTTTGTAAAACTACACCTGACCCTGCTCATTGTGTTACCTGACAAATACAAATACTTGTCAACAATCTTGCCATAGTGCACCAGCCTCGTACACGCTCTGTAGGTGACATTGTTCATTGTACTTACTTCTTCATAGAAAGGAACCGCTCCCGTAACAATCTTCTCAATGCTGTCATCTGTGAAAGCGTCACTGTTGAATACGCCCGGCATGTCAATCAACCAAAAGTAGGGCTCGCAAGTGCAGTTTTCTCGACAGGACTGACGGCAGAAATCGTCTCGGTGCAACTGCGAAACGCAAACAGGAATCACTATATATCATAATCAGAGAATCCAGTTACATACTTCCTTCTGTCTGATAGGCTGGTGGCGCACCACGCATACATCCATACTTGGTTATCACAACCAAGATTTACTTAAACAAGTACGATACAAACACAGCATGTGATGCTAAAACACTCCTTTTCAAATGCTGGGCAAGTAGGTGTCTTACTTTTAACTTTATTTTCCTGCTATCACAAACCTTTGTCACAATGTCACATATAGAATATATTGTTATTTGAATGCCATACTATGGATATCATGCCACCAAGAAAAGATTGATAAGGTTGCCATAAACAGCAAGATTACCATAATGGCTATGCTGTGGCAATAGCTGAATATACTACTGAGGATTTCTTTAATTATACACATGTAAGCACGCACGCACACATACATACATTGGTGTATCTGTACACTTGGTGCACCTCTAAGGGGTAAAATGAACATGCATATTCACCTTGGAATTATCACATTCAACAACTCACATCTTTAGTGTAGCTTCCATGTGTTCTAATTCCCACAGGAAAATAATTCGAGACGTTCCTGTTCCCTCTCATGGCGGTTTGAATTCCATTTGCAAGAGAGGATTTACCAAATCCAGTCTGTCCAAACAAAATGACGACAATTCCGTCTCTCTGTGTGACTTGGGTTATGCAACGGCGAAGGTTCACTTCTCCCTGAAATGAAACAAGTCCTGGGATATACAAAACAATATAGTTCCATACATAGGTCGACAAGTAGGTTCCATATGTCACTGAAGGCAACATGTTTTGATAAGTTAGTTACCTTTTCAAGGATTAGATCTACAGTTTGACGCCAAACTCTTAGTGTTGAATTCATACTTTCAGAAACACCACCAACATGATGGTCACTAACTGGTGACTGACGCATGGCGTATCAGTATTATGTCCCAGTCCTATCAGAAATACCTCTCGAGTCCAGACCAATGTCACATCTTTCCCCCATTTCTCCGTCGGTGGTGGCTGAAACATGACAGCAATACTCAATGTCATTATTATCTCCTTTATCCTAGGAACAACAATGGTTGGGTCAATCCCAGTTTTGTAAATAGTCAGTTAACAAAACTTAACTTCTGGAAATTTCTTACAAACATAGTTTACCATACATATGTGATAGAAAAGCATACATATATAAAGCCACCCAGTTTTAGAAATTACTTTACAAATTAAAACAGGGATACACATACCCAGCCAACACAAAACGCCGTTACGCACACACACACACACAGACACACACACACACGCACGCACGCACGCACGCACGCAGGCGCGAATAATATATATGCAAATGAATTGCACATATACTTTCAGCTGTTACTGTGTTAGTGATCATGATATGCAAAGAAAAAAGTGTCTATTCTTTCACATCGATTTCCACATTATACAACGAGACAGCACACCTCAGGCCTACATATGTAAGATGAGACTGTCAGCCACTTACAGGAGTTGGGGGCCTTTCCTTGGACTGTTTCCTCCCATGACTTCTGGAAGATAAACAGTCGTGTATCTGATCATGGCGTTACTATCACACACATATCGGGACAGTATATTGAGTTGATGGGAAGATTTGTATGTGTCACTTTCCTCAAACTGAAGCATGTCACCTGACATTGTATCAGATGTCACAACCATAATCTATAATGTCATACGTGTGTCCACACATACCAAGTGGATTCAGGGAACATTTCTATCACATACAAAGACACAGTCTGTTTACAATTGAAGTGCAATATGTTCTTTTTAAGAATTTAGAGCAGAACGCACTCCCATGGGACTACTGTAGCACTGGTCACAGTGTCTGGTGCCGTGCTTTAACATCATGATGAGTGACGGAAACACTAGTTAAGGCTATTTTGTATTTAACTTAACTGATTGCTAAATAATACTCAAAATATCAAGGGTTCAATTCTATAGACGGAGATGGTTCGCGACCAAACTATGTCCACTTTGAACCATGTTTAAGGCCTTCTATATGTTTGAAGCATCTGGCTATTATCGTAAAGTGTAATGTGCGCTACGGCCGGTTAACCGTGGCTTACGAGTCAACAACACTTATATACTTCAATTTTACATAAATTACGACATGGACATATACAGTATAAGTAATGCACTTTAGTTTAAAAAGAAACATATTATAATACCTTTATACATCCATTCCTACCAACTCATCCGAATAACACGTGCAAGTGACGCAATATTTTTACATGCCTTTATTTTAAATACGGAGGTTTTGGACGTGTATAACGTATATAATGTTTTCAGTTCCAAAGGCATGGCACCAAAGCGATGTTTGTTTTAAACACATTGTATTTCAGGAGAAAGAAAAGGGATTGCAAACAAGCTCAGAGGGCTTATATAAATGCCTCTCTCGAACATATACATATTGGAGGAGGAACTGCCAATCATGGGACATTATACGTCTATTCATGCTGTTTTTGTCCTTCAAGTTATAGTTAAAGATTCTTTTGCTTTGAATATTGAACACTAACGTTCACTGGACGGTGGTCACTACAAATAGGATCAAGGACTCCTGAACAGCTGACACTTAATGAGCAAGAAACAAGTATAAGACCAAGTAATGAGCAGCTAGTGGCAGTGATTCTAGCTGCTACATTAAATATTTGGGTTAGGCCAAAGGAAGATTTTTGTACTGTCTGAAAGTGTGTCTATGTTAAAATCACCCAGAATAACAGTATCTATATTAAAATCGATAGTATTACCAATTGATTCTTCGATTGAATTCCAATAAAAGGCACTCTTATCAGCTCGAGAAAAGCATCCTATTAATAATTTGTTGTTGTTTTTGTTTTGTTTTCTGTTTAACTGAATTCAAATGGCCTCAAATCCGGGGTAGAAAAGGTCATCTAAGACTTTAGCAACTAAATAGTCTCTAACGTAAACGACAAGCCCACCACCTCGTGTGAGTCTGTCATTCTTGAAAGGAGGAGAAAATCCAGGAATGTGAATTATTCATTATGAAAATCATTTCTAAACCATGTTTCAGAAAGACCTATAACATCATTATTTTGAACTTCTGCACTAATTAGGTCATTCTTACCCTTTAAACTACGAACGTTTAAATGAGCGATGTTAGCTAATGCACATGGTCGCGATCGATCTAAAATATAACGTGCATAAAATGAAACGTTCAGAGCACTTGAGAAAAAGTCTAAAAATACTAAATTCCTTCTCGTTAACGTTATCCTAATGTGTCAAAGCCACAACGATTATACTTCCAATACGTATTATATGTTACTCTCATGGTAAATTAGTAATGAAATGTTTGCAATAGACAGTGCAAGCCTTATATCGACTTAAACGCTAAAAACAATGATTTATTTGGACATTAAATTAAGCATTTAATATACATATTTCTTCAGACCATTTAGTGGGGGTAAATATGGATAAAATGGTGATCTAAAAAAGATGTGTCATGTACTCTGACCAGAGAAGGAAATTAAACCTACACACATTTAAACAAATTCTGTGCAACTTTGTACAGCTTATGATTAGAAAAAGTTGAGGTTTCAAAAAAGGCCTTACTGGTTTAAAAAAAAAACCGTATGAAGGACATGTACATGTATGAATAAGTCTCGTCATGTTCTCTTAAACATTCAAGTCTGTACATGTTTCGTCTTATTCTCAAGCACGACGTTAAACCCAATTCCACCACCACCACCACTTAAAACACAAACCTCTCACCACCTCTGCAGCACCATACAGCCGTCCAAGGCCACATGACTAACAACACACCAATAAAAATGCACGAGTTCACCTACAGTCTTGATGGGAAAATATCGTCTGGTCTAAGGGCAGACAACATAACCTACATCATCTTCACTTCACTTCAGCCTGATTATTTAGTGGAAGAACCACCGACATCCTGCCATTCAGAGCATATATTAATAAGCGATTCTCTCCCTATGTAACAACAATATCTGAAATCTCTATTTCGAGTAGTTCCCTCTTGATGTATAGAGCTCCATTAAAAAATCTTTACTGAATACCCTTGGTATATTGTTGGAGTGAGACAGAAGTCAGATACATTCAGATGCACGAGACTTTCTTTATTTTGCGATAGCGCAGTGCTTATATTTACTTATATACTATTGGGTTTCTACATTGGTCATGCATATTCACATGAAAGCAACAAAAACATTGCCAACTGAGAATTGCTATTGTGTTTTAACTTTCTTTTCCTTATACAAAAAGCAATGTTATACCCCAACTGGTGTGAGACTAAACATTCAGTTATGATGACATATATGAATAATGAAAGCACGGTTACATGTAAACAACAACAACAGGTTGAATATATATTATCGCTATAGGTATTCTCTGTCGTAAATAAGGACGGATAAAGGAAGGTTTACAACACCTAATGTCAGACAAAACATTATCAAAGCTTCAATTTCTGCTTATGTTAGGATGTTCTGAGACATCATGACTTATGTAAACAAACGTGTGTGTGCCTGTCCTTGTATTTGATGGCTGTATTGTATCGCAGCAAGCTTACATTATCGAAAACACCATATGTCCTATATATTTGGTCAGGCTGACCTACTAAGTTGGGTAAACAAGGGACGTAGCTACCATTACGAAAAAAATATCCCGGGCTTACACATGATTGTTGCTACTAAGGTTGGACAAGTCCTGAATAATATCTAAATATAAAGCTTTGCAACCTATAGGGCTTACACGAAGAAAAATGGCTTGCTACGCGCCTGTAAATGTAAACAGTGGAGCACTACACGCTAATGACGACATGTACTCAGATATATTTAGGCGTTGTCGTGGTTGCACGCTAATGACGACATGTACTCAGATATATTTAGGCGTTGTCGTGGTTGCACGCTAATGACGACATGTAATCAGATATATTTAGGCGTTGTCGTGGTTGCACGCTAATGACGACATGTAATCAGATATATTTAGGCGTTGTCGTGGTTGCACGCTAATGATAACATATTAATGATGAAACACAGGCTGGCTTTACAGCCAGTTAATTATTCAAACACAGAAAACATATTTTCATTACAGGCCATTAAACATAACTATACTTATAAGAAAACTGGAAGATTTTACTGTCTATTTATTGATTTCTCTAAAGCTATTGTTTCTATAAAGCATGATGTCCTTTTCAAAAGTCTTAATGATGATGGTATTTAAGGTAAATTTCTTGACATTGTTTTATCAGGTTATTTCTGAGTTATGGGGGGTTAATTCTTGCAAAGAAGTTGAGAAGATACAGGCTAATCTTTGTAAATGGTATTTACAGGTTGGTCGAAAGACAACAGATTGCATGGGTGTCAGAATCCAACTCATGGCTGTATATATGACTAAAACTATGAAATATTGGTGTAGACTTATTCATTTAGATAACTCAAGACTACCTTTCCAGTGTTATGAGGAGCTGAAGTCACTTAATAATGATAAAAGTTCTAATTGGGTCACACACATAGAAAACATATTACTTAGGTGTGGATTTAGATTGGTATGAATATCACAGGAAGTTGGAAATGTTAAATATTGTATATCCTTGTTTAGGCAGACACTTTGTGATAACCTTCAGCAAGAACGATTGAATGATTTATCTAACTAATCAAAGTGTAGGTATTATAAACAATTTAAGTCATTACTGAATGTTGAATCTTATCTCACATGTAATATTCCATTAAGACTCAGATCCACCCTATCAAGATTTCGATATAGTAATTTTGGTTTGACTGTAGAAATTGAAATAGAAATTGTACTCTGAAAGGTATTGTCCATTTTCTAAATTGAATAAGGAATTATATATCGAAGATGAGTAGCATGTAATGTTTATCTGTAATAGTTACAGTTCACTTAGAAAAACTTACTTTGTAAATTTACACAGAAAGATTGTCAACCTGTACAACACTTTGTACATTTGATGTCCTCAGCAAATAATAATATTATTTATAAAGCATGTCATTATCTGGAGAAAGTCCAAAGATTAAGGAAAGAGATAAATATTACTTCATTACTTCGCACATGGGTCAAACATTCTGTAAAGACTGTATTTTGGGTCTTTCGGCCTTTGACTTAAATACGTCTGTCTGTCTGGAACGTTATTAGTAAATGAAGTATTAATTCGGGGGTGGGAGTGTCCTTTATTCCAAAAAAAGGACGAGCAATGCGATATGCTCTGATGTTATTGTGAGAAATATAATTTTCATAAAAATTACTAATTTTAATAAATCGATGAAACATTAATTATCCCATGACATTGATATAAACTGTCCACCTGTCCCGGGGTAAGCATGTTACCCATTATTATAAACCCTTCGATATTTCTGCGTGAAACCGCAAGCACACGCCAAGGAAGTGTTAAACTGGTGCCTTTTGCCATTGTAGGGTTTGACAATGAAGTACTTCTGTTTGCTTTTGTCTGTTTTATTCTCAGATCACCACAATAAAGACGGTATATTGTTTAATGTAGTGTTGCGTAAACAACACACCTTATCGGTCCGGGGATATCAATTGTAAAAATGTCAGTTCAATTACAATAGTTTAAGGTTAGCATCTCCAGTGTCAGGATTGATCAAAATTTATTTAATAGCAGTGTCTGCAGCTATCACCGCTTTCTAATTTCAAAACAGTATCATTTCATATCATAGCAACCTTCGGTAGTTTACAAATTTTATATATTCTAAATATTACGACCTACTCATAATAATGATATTTCTGAGTGTGATGAACAAATAATGTTATTACTTTATACTTACAGCTGTCGAGCTGTCTGTGCCGTGGGAGATGTGTGCGCTCTGTCGCTGGGAACGGGTACCCTACCCTCTAAGGCGCAGATATCGCATGCATGAAACCGAGGCTGATAACACCTTTTATGGACCTGTTTATGCGCAGTTGCTATTTGACGAGCCGTGGACACAGATGTGTAGCGAGGGTAGCAGGAAACAGGTACGTTTTCATACTGAACGTCTTTCAATATGTTCTCTAAATTTACTTTTTACATTCACTCTCCTCTCCCCACCTCTTTCTCTCACCGACACCGACACCAACACACTGGTGGCTTTCTGTGGAATATTTCGGTCCCATGTCTTCTGGAAGAAAAACAGTAGTGTATCTGACCATGGCGTAACTATCACAGTATATTGAGTTGATTGGAAGATTCGTGCATACACACACGCATGAACACATATATACACACATATACATACAGGCAGACAGGCAGATATGCATACACGCAGACAGGAGACTCATACACACAGACACATGCAGGCACAGGCAGGCAGGCAGGCAGGCAGGCACGCACGCACGCACGCACGCACGCACGCACACACACACACACACATACATACAAACAGACATAGACATAAACGATGTTGACATAAAAATGTTGTAGTTTTCAGGATGTCAAAGGTTGCAACCGGACCAGTGACATACAGGAGCATCGGAATGAATGGACAGAGCGACATGGGTAAGTCGGAACACATGTTTAGTATTGTTGACCATAAACCCTCTACAGTGATGAGAGTGCATGATATGTCCATGACTTCAACCACAGTTCATGCTAAATGCTGAATAACAAGTTCTTCTATCTGTGCTATCTGGGCGGTGGGGTAGCCTGGTGGTTAAACCGTTCGCTCGTCACGTCGACGTAGACGTTCGATTCCCCACATGGGTACAATGTGCGAAGCCCATTTCTGGTGTCCCCCCCGCAGATATATTGCTAGAATATTGCTAAAAGCGGCGTAAACCTTAACATCACTCACTCACTATCTGTGCTGTGGGATTATTGTTACATGTCCATGTCAACTCACATTTGTCTTACAAGGTCGTCACTATATGGCTGGAATAATGCCGATGTGACGTAAAGCCCAACTCAACTCAACTCTTACAGGGACTGATGAGTAAGTTCACTTTCAAATAAGAGTAAGATGAAATGAAAGTATTTTATATAGAATACAATATCCACCACACGTCACCTACAAAGAGGGACATTTATCTTTCAGAGAGAACACTGAGAGAGAAAACTGTCATCATCCCTGAGGGCGAACACGACACAATTCGAGAAGAATTCTTCCAAAATGTGATACGTTACAGAGCGAAAGGATCAAAGTTGAGGGAGGATGTTCCCTTCATCGTCATATATCTGTCTTCATCTCGCATTAAAGATGAAGAGGGGCTCATTTTTGACAAATTAAGAGGTAGATCATTTTTACAAGTCTGTCAAATGTATAGACTAGTATTTCAACAGAATGAAAAGAGTGATTGCTTCCACATGTTGAATAAAAGCCCAGTATTTTAGTAAGAGTCGATGTCTATATTTGAACAGCATAAATATAAAATTGACTACCATAATTAATATACTGTTAGAATGACGATTGTGTCTGGGACAAATTTAGTTTTCCAAATTTGACTCATGTTACCAGAAACATTTATGAATTGTGTTAGTTTATAAATGCTTTATACATTTTCTATCACATAATCATATTTCTCCCTCAGGTTTGCTTTCGGCTATATTGATCATTGCATCAGTTGGAAAGGCTTCTGAAGTAAGCATCGACCTTCCAAGAGACTTGGAATCTACCGTCAAAGACATCTTGCGTCTTTTCATTAAAAATGGACAGATTCTCAACGATGACATGGACAACAAATACATGTTTCACCGTCTGCTGTTCCACTGTTGTCAACTGGAGCGTGGTTGGATAGATTATATAAAGGAACATTGCATTAAAATCGCCATTGGTTGCGGTGTCGTGTGTTTGATCATTGTGACAGTGGCACTTACAGTACGCTTTGCGTAATAATATGCTTGTGAACGAAAGCTCGAAGCTATGCAGGCCTCAGCTTTGTAACATTGGGGATGGTGTCGGGATTCCAACTTCCGGACATGGCTTTCCGTGTGCCCACATAACTAAGCACACCGATCTGACTTCGAGGACTGGGTCATCCGTCTCCCAGGCAACAGATGGACAACAAACTACACCAGCGATGTGTCATCCGTTTTCCAGGCAGCAGATAGCTACAACACTACGCGTAATCTATATGTGACACGAAAGCTCTCAGTAATGTATGCTTTTCAACGGATCGGGACAACGAATAGAACACCAATATCGTGTTCACGTTGACTATTATGAAACAGCGGGGCCATCGAGTATACTCCGCTGCATTTGATTCGAGAATGTCACCATGACATGTACAACTATGCATTGCATATTGACAAAAAGATCATTTGGCACCAGCTGCTTACCCGTGGTGACTGATTCTAACAACGCTTTTCCACTCATGTTAATGAAACCACTTCGTAGTTTTAGCACTGGCAACATGAATGTTTAATAAACAAACCATTTACAGTTGTGTTGTGTCATAAATATGATTTTGTTTTTCTACCATATGGGTAGAAGAAAGACGTCATTGTATAGTTAATATTTCAATTTATATTGACACTGAATCCAAATGTCCATGACATTCGTAACATATACTACAGTTTTTCTGTCGAAAAAAGTATCTCCATTTACATTTGAAAGGAGACCCAGTGAGACTGAACAGTCCTGAAACTTATGAAGAAGGGAAAATTATATTGTTGATGGACTTGGGATAGACTATCAATTTTTCGACACCTATAGTGACATTGTACAAGATGTTTGGATTTTCACACTAGGTCCGATTTGTCACGGCGTGGAATTGTTTCTGCTTGTTTCCCATCACAGAATGTGGTGTTGATATCAGCAGGAATACAATCAAGTGTGTCTGAACCAGTGGTTTCACTTTCATGTTCTTGTGCATATTTAAAGATGTTAAATCTTTCCGTTGCCCGACTAGAACCTTGTTGGTGTGGAGGTATTCTTTAGGAATGTATTTCAGTTGTATCTATAAACTGTGAGGCAGTTCTTGTGTTCAGCCATTAGAAGAAGACATGGTCTTCAGTGAATCTGCCGTTTTTTTAGCGTTATAAAATTCGTAGGCTCTCACGTGTTGGTTCACGGATATTAACAACACTTATAAGTAGTTCTGAATTAATGAGGATCATTAACATCCCTCCATGAATGGAGGACCAAATTAGAAAATCATCCAGTCAAAAGATATTTTGTATCTCGACGAATGCGTCGGGTGTGGTTTAAACATATTTTATTCTATTCCATAAGAAAGAAAAAGGATTGGCAAACAAGCCTAAATGGCTTATATTAATGCCGCTCCATAATACATGTGAAGGTTCACATTTGTGCATAATGTTGTACATATTTATAGTGATTATATCAAGTTATCTCTGAATAATAACAATCATGGATATCAACAATTTATCTTGGTTTTGTTTCGTGGCCAGTTGATACCAATAAAAAATAAGAGAAGCTACAAAAACTTTACGAATCAAAACATTTTGATGTAATAAGGAATTGATGGACTGACCATAGAATATCCATATTCGTCTGATGAGATACTGATGTATTGCCATTTATCACATCCCGCAGGGAGAAACCTTTCACATAGAAATACGATTCGTATCGAATGGTATTATATTTAGGACACATGAAAAAATCACTTTGGAACACATCCTCATAATCTTGTGAGCAGGAACAAGAAGCATTATCAGAAATGAAACGATTATCACTGTTTAAGTCACTGCATCCCAATCTAAGGCGGCAGTGTATTATTTGACAAAATCGACTACCAAAATTTAGATCGAACATTGTGTTTGTATTAACTTGTGGTGTGATTGAATTCTTAAACTGTCCAACAGAGGTAGCATTTGTAGGTAGGTCATTCCACAGTTTAATTGTATCGGGCAAAAACGATTTGGCATAATTAGTAGATTGGCATGTTATAGTCTGATAATTTTGATTATTCCTAAGATTATAGTTACTGTTATCAGAAACATTCCCTGGAGCAAGATCACAAAGATAGTCAGGAACCATATGGTTTACCATTTTGTAAAATAATGTTAATTTAGAAGTTTCTCTCCGTTTCGATAAGGAAGTCAGGTTTGTCTCATGATATAGTTTCGCATGGCTCGTACCTCTGACTGCACCGCATATTGTGCGTAAGGCACCTAAGTGAAGGTTTTCTAGTGACAAGGACTGTTCGTTTGTACAATTGTCCCAGAGATGACAGCAATAGTCAAATAGAGGTAAGATAAAGGATTTATACATTGTTTCGAGAGTTTTGCGTGATAGTCTATATTTAAAACTACGAAGGCAATTAATCATAGGGCTAATTTTCCTTATCATTTCATTAATGTGGGAATGCCAAAAGCGGTTTTCCTGAAAAATAATGCCTAAGTGTTTATGGATCTGCACTTCATTTATAGGGGTACCATTCATCGAGAGGGGAGGTTTCGTAGAAGGTTTCGTTTTGTGTGAAAACTGGATAGTTTCAGTTTTGTTTGGATTACATTTTACTTGCAAGGTTTCCGCCCATTTAGATATTCTTTCTAAATCTGAGTTAAGAATAAATGCACTCGTATGGGGATCGTCGATTATTACATAGAGTGATGTGTCGTCTGCGAAATGGCGTATATTACTTTCGATTCCATCAACTATGTCGTTTATGTATATTAAGAATAAAAGAGGTCCAAAGACTGATCCTTGGGGCACTCCGGCTATTATCGGTTTTAATTCTGATTTGTAACCTTGGATAACTACTCTTTGCATTCTATTTTGCAAATAACTTCCAAACCATTTCAATAACTTCCCATCTATCCCACATGGTTTTAGTTTATGGATAATCCCTTTGTGCCAAACTTTATCAAATGCCTTGCTTATATCGCAGAATACATCTCTTACTTCTTTTCCGTTGTCTATAGCTTTAGCAATAAAATTATACAAATGAGTGAGTTGGTAAGCTGTTGAATCTCCTGGCATGAATCCAGATTGTAAATTTGAGAGGCAATTGTTATCTCTCATGAAGTTAAAGACATATTTAAATATACATTTTTCAAAGACCTTGGATAAACAAGATGTTAAGGCAACGGGTCTTTAGTTCGAACAGTCGTTCCATATATCTGGGAAAACTGAGGTTTGAAGTGACTTGTTAAAGAGGTTAGTTAATGCTAGTGACAAGGAGGGGGATACCAAACGTAGGAAGCGGTTTCCAATACCATCTGGTCCACTCGCTTTGGTAATGTTTAACGATGATAGAACATCTTCAACATCCTGCTTTGTAAGATAAATTCCTCATATATTTACTATTATTGTTTAAGGTCATATTTGGAAGGTCCTTATTAGAGTCAGCGATTGTTGCCTGGTCAATAAAGTAATTATTTAAAACGTTTGCTATTGATTCTGGTTCTTGATAGACTTCGTTATTGTGAGCAATAGGAGGAAAGGAGGTACTTTCAGATTTTATGTTCATATAGTTTTTAATTAAACGCCACCGTAGTTTAGTGCTATGATTATTGTTTATTTGAGTGTCTAATTTTGTTGTATAATCTTTCTTTGCTTTTTTAACTGCAGAAGTCACTTGATTTCTTAATGATCTAAAAGTAACCCAGTCATTTTCACCATTTTTTTGTTTCGCTATTTTATGTTGTCGATTTCGTTTCCGCATGAGTTTGCGAATGTTATTATTCATCCAGGGAGTATCTTTACATCTTATTGTAACAATTTTGTTTGGTATATTGGAATCGCAGATATGAGATAAGGTATTCACAAATGCACCTGTGCTCACATTTATGTCAGGTGATGACAGTACGTTTTCCCAATCAGTATTATCAACGTGGAAGCATATATTGTCTTTGTTTACCAATGTGTAATCGTAAACTTTTCTCAGATATATTTTCGTTGACTTCATACATTCTTTTATTGTTACGGATACTGGACAGTGATCGCTACAAAAAGGTTCTAAAACATTTGACTTTTTTACCATATCGAGACGAGAAACAAATATCAAATCAATAAGGGTTTTACAGTTTTGGGTGACTCTGGTTGGTGAGTTTATAAGTTGATGCAAACCGTAAGCCACCATAAGATTGTTTATTTTAGCGTCTAATTTGTTGTAAATATCAATGTTAAACTCTCCAACAATGATTGTATCTAAATCCATATCCATTGCATCTCCAATCGATTGATCTAACAGGTTCCAATACTGCTCACTTTTGTCTGCTCTATAAAATACACCCACTAGATACTTCCTGCTTTTGTAGCGGAGCTCTATCCATAATGCTTCCAGACCAATCTTATCTAAGGTTTCTAATCGTTTTGCGATGAATGTGTTCTTAACGTAGACAGCGACCCCACCACCCCGTGTAAGTCTATCTTTTCTAAAGGGTCACTGAAAGCCTGGAATAAGAGTATTACTATCTAAAATACTTTCATGGAGCCAGGTTTCTGTCAAACAGATAACGTCATATTCGTTCAGTTCTAGACCTATGAGTACAATGTTATCTTTAACACTACAGGCTTTTAAATGGATAATTTTAAGATCAGTATAACACGTTGGTCCTGGGTTGGGATGGATATCACCACAAAGTAATAGCAATAAGGTTAGGAGTAGAGATTTTCTAGCATCGTAAAGGCACGTCATCATTACTACAAACTTTCGAAAGTTTAATAAATGTGTTTTTTCAGAAGAGATTTTTAGAGAGAACAAACCCACCGATTGCCTGTATTGAGAAATGTTAACTGGCATTATCGGTCGCTATGAGATCAAATGAATGGTGGGGATACAAACTAGAACTGGTATAAACTGACCACGAAACATGAATTAAGTCACGTCTGCAAAAATGGTAACAATCAATTACATTCTGAATACAAAATGCACTATGTGAACTCAGATCATTTGTCATGAAGGGGAAAGTCACGAACAGTACGTAATTGTTGTAAAGAACAATGAAGGTAAAAAGTAAGAAGGCAGATTATTACCATGCGTCGGGTGTTTCCGATTTACAGATGCCACATTCCATTCAGGACAAAGGAATGTACTTGTGCGCGGAAAGATGAATATCGATCAGTGAAAACATAGACAAGAAAAACACTTCCTGACCTAAGGACACTTGATTAACTTACAGTGATATCGGTAAATACAATGCTACTGGGATACGTGTCCTTAAAGTGAACAAGGGAATGAACAGAGCATTGTACTATGCATTGATACTAAAGTGGCACATACATAACACATTCTGATACATCTATAAAAAGTGTTCGGAAAAAAGTCCACGGAAAAAAAAGTACCGGTAAAAAAGTGCTTAATTTGCCAAGGAAAAAAAGTCTCCGGAAATAAGTCTTACTTTTATTTTTTTGTATCAACTGTTAAGAAAAAACTTAGATATTCGGGTTTTTAATACTTTATTCACATACAACAATGTAAATTGCATTTGCAGGACTTTTTAAATTTTTAATACTTTATTCACATAGGCACTTTTCTCGTTTCACATACCACAATGTAAATGATCTACTACTTAGAGAATAGTTGTATTTCATGTAATCTGTATATATTTATACATTTTAAAAATATTATATTTATGTAATGGTCAGTATCGATGACGTCAAATCCTCCATTTTCATGTTGTATCATATGTTGCATGGGAGCGGTGTTAATATAAGCAGTAATGCTTGTTCAACAATCCCAATTCATCTTCATGAATAAAAATATGTTTAAATCACAATGTAAATTGATAAAAATTTGCATCAGCACTGATACATTTAGTGACATTCATCTCTAAATCCATCTCTTCACACTTGATTCAAGCAGCTAAAATCACACTTATTTGACAAACAGAACTCAAATAGTACTCCACAAGCCAGTTTGTTAAAACAATCTTCTTGTGAACACTAATTATTCTTTGATTCAAGCAGCTAAAATCACATTTTGACAAACAGAACTCCAGCTAAATCTGCCCAGTTAAAATATCATTGTTCTTGAGTAACTCAGTATTTAATCCATGTCTTTTATACACAATCACTTTATGTTTTCTCTACAATAACTTTGATGTCAACATCCATTTAATATGTTTTCACAATAATAGGACTTTTTTCCGGTACTTTTTTACCGAGGACTTTTTTCCGAGGACTTTTTTCCTATAATCCTATTAAAGTCTATATAGCTGGGACATATCAAACTTGATTTGTGTCATAGTATATCTGTTGGTGCTTCTATATGTGTTACTTCGTAAAGATAGGCCTACAAGAGGAGGAGGGGTAGCAGTATACGTAAAAGATAATCTGTATTTTACTTATGTTGCCGATCTTGATCTCCCAAACTTAGAAGCCGTATGGATTGAGGTGATTGTAAACAATAATAATTGCTTATTGGTACATTCTATAGAGCGGACCTCAGGAACTATTACTGGGATTTAATTGATGAATCATTCGCAAAAGCTGCGGATAAAAACACTAAAATGATTGTTGTAGGTGACTTTAACGCTAATATACTCAACAGACGCAATGACAAAATTGAATACTTGCAATTGTTTTACAACTTAACACAACTTGTTGTTGAACCTACACGCGTAACAGATACCACTACTTCATTGCTTGATCTTATCTTGACTTCTGTTTATAGCATAGTACATGAATCAGGTGTTCTCCCTCCAATATGCAGTGATCATAGTCCAGTATTTGTCTCCCTCGAGTTTGGAAAGCCACGTAAGGAATCTTATAAGCGAATTATATACGATTATATCCACGCAGATTATGATGGCTTGAGTGATTGCATTGCTGCTACTGATTGGGGAAATATTACTGACCACAGTGATATTGACACATCTGTTTCACTATTTACTTCAAAATTATTACATTTGATAGATCAGTACATACCCCAGAAAGAGATTGTTGTTAGACCGGGGGATTGCTCTTGGATGAATGGCCACTTGCGTAAGCTAATGAGGAAAAGAAATCGTATGCATAAAAATGCTAAAAAGAGAAATTTACCGGTAGATTGGGAGCGCTTCAGAGTAGCACGAAACAAAGTCAACTCCGCAGTTAGGAAAGCTAAACGCGCGTATGATATGAAATTAGATGATAGTATTAATTCTGAATGTGGCTCTAAATCGTGGTGGCGCTTAGTGAAAAAATATATACAGCACAATACAAATTCAAATACACAATCTCCTCCTATCTTAAATAATGGGAAGGTTCTTGATCACCCCAGTGATATTGCTGATGCATTTAATGATTACTTTACTCAACAAGCCCAAGCTGAAGAACCTGAGAAGGAAACTTGCAGTTTACATGAGCCTGCAAATAAACTTAATGAGTTGCTCTTGTCCAAAAAAAGAGGTGCATGACATTTTATTAAACTTAAATACTACCAAAGCTCAAGGTCCAGATAATATTGGTAACATGCTTTTAAAAAAATTAGCTGTATCTCTGTGCGCTCCCATTACTACGTTGTTCAGTTTATCCCTACGTCTTTCCTGTTTTCCTTGTCAATGGAAACAATCTGTTGTTGTTCCAATCTATAAAAAGGGTAGCGTTCATGATTGCAATAATTATAGACCAGTTGCCTTGACATGTTCTCTTTCTAAGGTATTTGAAAAATGTGTATTTAAGCATGTTTATAATTTTTTTCTTGGATAATGATATTATAACCACCTCACAATCGGGATTCAAACCTGGAGATTCAACTGTTTATCAGTTAACTGAATTATACCATGTGATTTCCAAAGCCTTGGATGATGGAAAAGAAGTTAGTGCTATATTCTGCGATATTAGCAAAGCATTTGATCGTGTTTGGCACGAGGGTTTACTAGTAAAATTAAAGTCAACAGGGATAAGCGGTAATCTTTTGGATTGGTTTGGGAGCTACCTTAGTAATAGGAAACAAGCTGTAGTAATTAATGGCTACATGTCAAATTATAAACCTGTTCTAGCTGGAGTTCCTCAGGGCTCAGTTTTAGGACCTCTGTTATTCCTCGTTTATATCAATGACTTGACTCACGGGATAACGAGTAATATTAAACTTTTTGCTGAGGATACTTCCTTATATGTAATTATTGAAGACCCTGAATTCTCAACCGCTATACTCAATAGTGACTTAGAACGTATAACAGACTGGGCTGATAAATGGCAAGTGAAATTAAGTCCTTCCAAAACTGAAGCCATGCTATTTTCGACTAAAATTAATTCTAGTCCTAAATTACCTCTTCGAATGAATGATGTTCTTATACCTGAAGTAAGTGATCATAAACACCTAGGACTGTTATTTCAGGAAGATGGAAAATGGCACAAACATATTGATTATCTTGTCCGTAAAGTGAGCCCACTAATTAATTGCTTGCGTAGTCTAAAATACAGGTTAAATCGAAGAACGCTTGAAATAATGTACAAATCTTTTATCTTACCCATATTTGACTACTGCAATAACATTTTGGGATAATTGTAACAAAGAACAAGTAAAAATGCCAGAAAACCTACACTTGGATGCTCTTCGAACAATATGTGGAAACTTGGTTGCATGATGGCATTTCAAATTATGACATTCTTATGCCTGGGTTTCATCCGCCATTTCGTAATGATAGACAAACTAGGGGAGGTGGGGTTGCAATTTATGTGAAAGACTTTATTTACTGTAAGCATAGGCCTGACTTACAACTTCCAGGACTAGAGGCAGTGTGGGCACAGATCACGTGTAAAAACAAGAGTTATGTTGTCGGTACGTTTTATCGTGTAAATACTAGTTCCCACTACTGGAATCTGATTGAAGAATCAATAGGCTTAGCGATAGATACTAATATTAAGACTATAGTACTTGGGGACTTCAATGCTAATTCGTTGAATAGAATAGATCCTAACATTGAACGTATTAAGACAATTTACGGCATGACGCAACTGATAAATGAGGCGACACGTATTACTCAACAATCGAGAACACTTATTGACCTAATATTTGTATCGTGTCCTGATATTGTAAATTCCTCGGATGTTACTCCCCGATTCTGCAGTGACCATTGTTCAGTTAGCGTGTCGCTGAAATCTATTAAACAGATGAAAGAAACCTATTCAAGATTCATTTATAATTACGATAATATTGATATAAATTCCTTTCGGCAAAATGTGGCTGATGTTAATTGGGATTTTCTTACACAAAATGATGATGTTGATGCCATTGCTTCAAAATTTGTTAATACATTAACAGGCTTATGTAAATCAAATATTCCAAATAAAACTGTTGTGATTCGTCCAAATGATGCTCCGTGGATGAACGGATTTATAAGAAAACTTATGCGTAAGAAAAATAGAATTCATAGAAAGGCTAAACGTAGTAACTTGCCTAATGATTGGGAAAAATTTAGAAAAAGTCGAAATAAGCTTATCTCAGAGATACGTAAAAAGTAAGTCATTGTATGTTGAAAAACTTGATAATGTTGTCAATACAGAACATGGTAGTAAATCTTGGTGCCGGATTGTTAAACATTATCTTAAGAAAACAGATAAAGCTAAGATATTTCCACACATTGAACACAATGGTGTTGTTTATGAAGATGATATTGAGAAAGCAAATATTTTTAATGACTACTTTGTGAGTATGGCAGCGGTTAACAGTTCTTCTGATGATGTTAATGTATATTCTGATATTAACGTGGAAAATTGTCTCACTGATATAAGATTACAAAGCGTTGAAGTAAGGGATATTTTACTGTCGCTTGATGTCACTAAAGCAACTGGTCCAGATCATCTTAGCAATCGTGTCTTAAAATGTTTAGCTGAACAATTGTCCATTCCACTTTGTAACCTGTTTGATATTTCTTTGTCCTCTTCTCGATTTCCAGATATATGGAAATGTTCATCCGTTGTTCCAATTTATAAGAATAGCTCATATGGATCTAGATCTAGTAATATGCTTCAAGTACCATTATGTCGTACGGAAACATATAAAAAATCTTTTTACCATCCTCTGTGATGGAGTGGAACAAGTTAGATAATGATATAAGAAACATAGATTCCGTTGCTATGTTCAAGAAACACTTTGATCGAACTGTCTCATCAAACGTACATCATGTCTTCAGAAACACTGGTAATAGATTTAATCAAATAATTCATTGTAAGTTAAGACTTGGCTGTAGTGACTTAAACGCACATAAATTTGACCGTTTTCTTCAAAATACGTCTACTTGCACTTGTGGCCATCATTATGAAGATGCCATTCATTTTCTATTTATCTGTCCAAATTTTAATATAATTCGATCGCAGTGTTTCTATTACATAAATGGTTTTAATATTCAATCTGTACTATGTGGAAGTTACTAATTATACTACTGTCTTTTTCATTAAGTCTTTTACTCCTCAAATGGTGTGTTCTCTTGTCTGTAATGATGAATGTATATAAAATGTTTCCCATCGCATTGTATTCGGAGAGGTATTTCTATAGGCTTATAGCCTGTTTACCAATCCGTTCATTTAATAATGAATAAATATTGTTTAAATCACAATATGTGGAGCAGTACGAGGAACCAGTAACAAAAAGCTTTACAGGGAAACGGGTTATTGCTCATTGTCTGACAGACGACATTACCATAAATTATGTATATATTACAGAATGGTCAATGGGCTGACTCCTAAATACCTATAGGCCTGTGCTGTGCCGTCTCCATCCTTTCTCGCACACCTGGCTGTCCCTTTCTCTGCACTCCTCCCTCGTAACAAATAGTGAACTGTGTCAAAATTTTTATGATAGTTTCTTAAAGAACTTTTTTGGTGGAGTCCGGAAAATTTTCAAATATAGGAAAGCTGTAGGGTATTAGTAAATGATAAACATGTGTACTATTTATATTTATGTGGCAATTTTGTACAATGATAAAATTTGCAATTCATCGGTCCGTTTCTGACTCAAACGGACTGTTACACTGATTTAACCACCTGAACTAGAACGCTAACTGCTTCATATTTGGTCCAATGTCTAAACATTCAGTGTGACCTAAAACGTCTCCACAAGACTGTACAGCAAGTCTGAGGACTTGGACATTAGCTGCAGCTGCGGATTGGTGGACTTGTCTCTGTTACTTGCAGGTTGTTAGCTACATATTATTTATAAGTTAATACTTTCATTATGATCTTCCTCAAGTCTCGTCAACATGATATTGGCAAGCTAACGTCCATTAAATCATATAAATATGTTGTTTCAAACATATGGCCTCCAACAACAGAAAAGATTGATTGGTTGGTTGGTTGATTGACAGATTGATTGACTAAAACCTTTTATCTGAGCATATGATAGTATGTTATCTATAACAGGTGAAGTATGTGCTATTGCAGTATGTCACTCTGTTCTCGGGAACCCCTGCCCCGTGACCGAGCAAATATACAAACACACGTTGCAGATGCAGAGAGCATAGTCATATCAATTTCTATGTAAAGTCTATGAAAGTTTAGCCAGAGCACAACAAGCGACTCCCGGGGAACGAAAGCCTTCCTAGAAAACTGAATGGATGATTGCACAACACTTCCCAGTACGGAGATGGAATGCGATGTGGGTATAGCTAATGCCTTATTTGGGCATATTATTGATCGCTGCGTGGTAATGTGGATATATATACACCAGCTATTAATATCTTGAAAGTAGTGGTTCATGTTTTTGCTCGTTAAAGGAGCCATATTGATTATTGAAGATAAACTTCTTAACATGTGTTATATGGCCAGACAAAGTATAGCTTCGTGCTGTGACGTGACAGTGGAGAGACGTCTGCCATTTTCCTTTGTTTACGTTCATCTGCGTGCGTTCATCTACACAACAACAAGGTGATTTTCCCGTCATTCGCTGTGTGCAGTAGATGCGAGATGGGATATTGTGTTGCATGGGTCTGTACTAGCCTGTCTCATTGTCCCTGAACCACATTAAATTCCCTACTACCTAGCCCTCCCTGCAATCCTAAAACCCTAAATGAAGGAAGTCTAGATTTTCTCACTGGGGCTCCTGTTCAGTTTAAGTGGGTTTATTTGTTACTATCATTATTATATATATTCAGGGACTAAGGGTTAGTCTATGGGCTGTTATCACTCCATAAAAGGAGTCCCATGCATGTGTTTTTTTAGACAACCAAGCCTAAGGGCTGATTTTTTTAGGACATTTTGAATACAGCGATGTCTTGTGTCCTTGCATTTGAAAATAACTTCCATTGAAAAGAAATTGACTTGCCGATGTAAAAAGCCGCTCAATGTGTTTACAACACAAACATGGTGAACTTCTCGACAATGTTTAGGATGTCTTTGTATATTGGTGCCCAAGCTATTCTTGAAATATGATATATCTAGAGTATCTATAAGCCCCAAATCAATTCATTTCCGATTTTAATATTTATATACAGTCCCAAAAAAAAAAAAAAAAAAAAAAAAAAAAAAGAAAAAAGAAAAAGAAACGTACACCGTTTTCAGCAGTTCATTTCGATATATTTTGATAGCAGTCGTCATTAAGACAATTCCTACGTTTGAATCCCATTAAACATGCCGTGTAGTTGGTGCATGCTGAGGACATGTTGATAATCATACTTAGGTTACAGCTGTGTAGGCGCCAAGCAACACATGGCACTCTGTTTAGGTGAGATGCGGTTTATTGAGATAGTCAATAAGTCAAACAAGCCCTGACAATAGGCGATGCAATCGATGATACAACTAGATAAGAATTTGTAACCCTGTAATTTTACAATAAAATTGTACATTAAAACAAAGGAAATATATCAACATTTGACAAAAACCTTACCCATTTGTGGAATAGAACTCTAGAGACTAGACCATGTTGTGATTTTCCCTAGATCACATGTGTCTTGTAATGTGGCAATGTGACAATACGTTCACTATCTCCACTCATACAACTCGAGGAAAACTATGGGACATATATACATATAGAAAGCTAAGGATAATGGTTGTTAAAACAGAACGTTAATCAAAATGCTCTTGGGCTTTACATGAGTACCTACACTTACACGTGGACTTTGGCTTTAATTGAAATTAACAAATTTAGTTATTTTTTACAACATTACCATATTTAACAAATAACCAAATAACATTATTTAGAATGTAACTAATTTAATGACTCTACGAAAGAACTAATAAACGTAAGCATAATTTAGTGTTAAAGTATTTAACTGACTCATTTAAAGTTTGTGCTGCCATATGGACCTTGTTGCCTTGTCTCTAGTACTTTTGTTGGGTTGAGTCCCATCCGGGATTCGAACCCACAACCTCAGAGTCAGGAACCTAATCGCCAGCACACCATGTTACACGCCTTTTTTCACATGACAAAGGAAAGTTTATACACATAACAAAAATATTGGTCCTGGTCCACTAGTGGATGTCTTGGTGGCTGAGCGGGTCAGGCGGCTGACTTTGTGAGCTGGCGATTAGGTGCCTGAATCTGAGGGTGCTGACTCGAATCCCGGATGGCACTCAACCCAACAAAGTTCTAGAATCTGTACTTTTCTAGAAAGTGTAATCCCAATATAACATGTTACGTTTGACCACTTTCTAAATGGCATTGTGTATCCATAACACATATATGTATAGCTCGACTGGAATCTTTAGAATTTTAATACCTCTTTTCTGTTTCTATAACCTTACTCTCATTTCGTATTAGATTGGTAATTTCTTAGAGATGCATCAATATTTTGCCACCTTTACACGCTATTCTTTAAAGGTAAGGCACCAGCTCTGAATTTCATCAATACTTTACAGAATTTATATTCCAAATTGGAAGACATATATCCCTCTGGCTCAAGAAGACGCTTATATAGGGCCCGTAAGTAGGTCACGGCACTTCGCGAGAGATTACGTTGTTTAGTACTTCCGGTGACAAACAACGTTTTTTCGGCAATGGCGATAACACTGTTACATTGGATATTTCGTGGATAATCATACTCGACACTGGCAGTGTGAATCAGAAACCAATGCCATGTAACAGACTATGGACTGCTAAAGCACTAAGGCAATGTTGCATGAACAGCACGTGAATATTTGCCAAAGAGATGCAGAGTTGTCACAGCGTCGTCTTCAGGCTGGCCCATTCATTAGTCGAGGTAAGTTTGTTACATTGATTTCTTTGTTTTCATTGGTATTGTTTAAGCATGGCACGCACAGTACTGAGTTTGGTTTTACGCCGCTTTTAGCAATATTCCAGCAATATCACGGCGGGAGACACCAGAAATGGGCTTCACTCATTGTACCCATGTGGGGATTCGAACCCGGGTCTTCGGCGTGACGAGCCAACGCTTTAACCACTTGACTACCCCACCGCCCCGGCACGCACAGTAAGGGTGGAGTTGACATGTGTGCAGATTGGTGAATCGTTTGATTGCATTTGATATCTTACAGTGGGATTTTATTGTCCCCCGGAGAGGGGACCTAATAAAATATGACAGGCAGGTATCCGGTATAATGCATGTGTACCCAAAAAACTGTGTTAATAAATAAAGTATCTTGCAGTTGGAATTTTCCAGAAGATAACTTAATGTGCAATGAAAATCCAGGTGTAATTCTAAAAAAATAAATGTAATGAATTAAATAATAATTTAATAGTGCGTAAACAATGATGATTATATCCACACTTTGATTGATACCAATAGCTCTAAATAGGTGTCTCTCACAAATGTATTCTGTAATATGAGCTTGATTAATATATTATTACAACCCCCATTTAGCATTTGGTTATGGTGCAGCATGTTCAGTTAAACATAACCTCCACATGCTTAATTTATCAATAATATCTTGATGTCAACATTGTAAGGAACTGTTTACATTTTATTAAGTATATCATACTTGGTCTCACGTGTGTTATGTATTTTTTTCAGTTGGAACAGATGCACATCTTTAAGAGGAGAAAGAAGGAGGAATAGATTTCTTTATCACCACAATTACCATTGACATCAAGAGCAACACAAACTGAAACAGATCTTCAGATTTCTTTTAACATCTGGTGGTCAAGCAATATATATTGCAAATGAAGAAACAGCAAGTCATTGAAGCGTTGTATGTACAGTTATAAAACATATTAAAGCCCTACACATAATCCTTTGGACACTTGCTGGAACAGGAAATGCTTGTCACCAGCAAGATGTTGTGGAAAGTCTTGCAACATCTTGGGACTCTCAGATAATTCAGTGAGAATTTAGATGAGTGACCATGAAAGAACATTTGTATTCCAGATGATACTGTTACAGTATTTTTTCAGGTTTAGCATCTGGGAAATGCAAAGAATGTTTGATATGTTATGAGTAATTATGTCTTTGGAATAAAATTGCAGAATAGTTCTAAAACTTGTTTATTGTTTTTTAAGTGTGGATAAAGCAAGCACGAATTGAATGGTTTGGAAGATTTCTGCTTTTAGCCAT